>NW_026854756.1:0-66553 GCF_026571515.1 Ruditapes philippinarum | reverse complement strand
AGCATGCACAGATAATCTTTGATTCTTAATATTTCCTACTTCATATAAATTTTCATAAATTTGTTCTAAAATTTCAGCAGTAATTGGTTCTTTCTTTATAGTAGATTTAGCTAACTTCCTTTTTGCGGCTTCTAAAATATTTTTAACTAGAAAAGACTCAGTTGGAGAAATTTTACCGTAAATTTCATGAATAAACTTAACACTATAAAAAGCTTTGGACACAGGACAAACTGTATTAGCCGACTGAATTAAAGAACACAAGTATATAGCAAAATGAAAAGGTTTTGCTGGTAAAACGTCTTTGTCCTCTAATGAATTAGTTAGAGCCCAATTCTTCCAACGCATGAAACCATTATTGTATGCTTTAGTGGTAGAATCTGCCCTTGCATTCTGCAACACTTCTGGGATCAAACTGGCCTTCTTAACCAAAACTGGCGGTAACTCCTCAATATCATCTTTATACAACTGAAGAAAAAGATTTATAAAAAACAATCTATTAGAATATATTGTAAAAACATTACAAATATTCAATATACTAATAAATGCATATTTCTTCAACGGGCATAACCTCCTCCGCTATACTCTAATTGACAGGCATAAACTCTTCTGTCACATACATCAATATCAAACAACTATATCATACACTTATATGAAAGTTTATATATATTTAAATTTAACTTTCAACTTAAATATCAAACATTATACAGGCATAACTCCTCTGTATAAAATAATTTTAAACACCAACTGATAGAATACCAGAATCAACTTATCTGCACTTATATATTTAACTAGTCAGTGCTTATCTGAGCATAATTTCAATATTGTTCTCTTAGAGCCAACATTTTGAACTTCAAATGTTCATTCCCAAAAATACCGCTCCCATTTCTGCAGGGAACATAATACTCTTTCCGAGTTGGCAACTCAATGACATCCACAATATTATCAATAAATCTGTTCCCTTGCCATAACATGGGCCAATAACTAGCTGATCTCCATAAAGGTATAATAAGTACACCTCTTGCCTTATCAAATTCCATTTTTCTCAGCACTTTACAAAGAATACTTATCGGAGGCACAAAAAACCCATAATAAGCTCCCCAATTTTCAGTAAAAGCATCTACCCCTATGCATGTTTCATTCCAAAATCTAGAAAAATATCTAGGTAATTTTGCATTATAACTAGATGCAAACCAGTCTATTTCCAACTGCCCCCATTTTTCTGTCACAATATCCATTATTCCTTTGGAAACTCCCCAGTCATCCCAGTCTACTATTTTTGACAAATAATCAGCCTTTTCATTTAATTCCCTAGGAATCCATTCAATTTTTAGCTCACCTGTCACAAAGTGACAGGGTGAGCTTTTGTGATCGCTTTTCGTCCGGCGTCCGTCCGTCGTCCGTCCGTCGTCCGTCCGTCGTCCGTCGTCCGTCCGTCGTCCGTAAACTTTTACTTTAAATGACATCTCCTCATAAACCACTAGGCCAATTTCATCCAAACTTCACAGGAATGTTCCTTTGGTGGTCACCTTTAAAAATTGTTCAAAGAATTTAATTCCATGCAGAACTCTGGTTGCCATGGCAACCGAAAGAAAAAACTTTAAATATCTTCTTTTAAAAAACCCTAAGAGCTAGAGCTTAGATATTTGGCATGAAACATCTTCTAGTGAGTGTCTACCATGTTTGTTCAAATAAAAGCCCTGGGGTCAAAATTGGCCCCGCCCCAGGGGGTCATTGATTTTCCCTATATGCATATAGTAAAAACTTAAAAAATCTTCTTTTAAAGAACCAAAAGAGCTAGAGCTAAGATATTTGGCATGAAACATGTTCTAATGAGTGTCTTCCAAGTTTGTTCAAATAAAAGCCCTGGGGTCAAAATTGGCCCCGCCCCAGGGGGTCATTGATTTTCCCTATATGCATATAGTAAAAAATTAAAAAATCTTCTTTTAAAGAACTCAAAGAGCTAGAGCTAAGATATTAAGCATCAAACATGTTCTAATAGGTGTCAACCAAGTTTGTTCAAATAAAAGCCCTGGGGTCAAAATTGGCCCCGCCCCGGGGGTCATTGATTTTCCTTATATGTGTATAGCAAAAAATTAAAAAATCTTCTTTGGAAAAACCCAAATAGCTAGAGTTTAGATATTAAGCATGAAACATCTTCTAGTGAGTGTCTACAAAGTTTGTTCAAATAAAAGACCTGGGGTCAAAATTTGCCCCGCCCCGGGGGTCATTGATTTTCCTTATATGTGTATAGCAAAAAGTTAAAATCTTCTTTGAAAAAACCCAAATAGCTAGAGTTTAGATATTAAGCATGAAACATCTTCTAGTAAGTGTCTACAAAGTTTGTTCAAATAAAAGCCCTGGGGTCAAAACTGGCCCCGCCCCAGGGGTGTCATTGTTTTTAACTATATGTGTATAGTAAAAACTTAAAAAATCTTCTTTTAAAAAGCCCAATGAGCTAGAGCTTAGATTATTAGCATGAAACATCTTCTTATGGGTGTCTACCAAGTTTGTTCAAATAAAAGCCCTGGGGTCAAAATTGGCCCAGCCCGAGGGGGACATTGGTTTTCCCTATATGCATATAGTTAAATCTTAAAAAATCTTCTTTTAAAGAACTCAAAAAGCTAGAGCTAAGATATTTAGCATCAAACATGTTCTAATAGGTGTCTACCAAGTTTGTTCAAATAAAAGCCCTGGGGTCAAAATTGGTCCCGCCCCGGGGGTCATTGATTTTCCTTATATGTGTATAGCAAAAACTTAAAAAATCTTCTTTGAAAAAACCCAAATAGCTAGAGTTTAGATATTAAGCATGAAACATCTTCTAGTGAGTGTCTACAAAGTTTGTTCAAATAAAAGCGCTGGGGTCAAAATTGGACCCGCCCAGGGGGTCATTGATTTTCCTTATATGTGTATAGCATAAACTTAAAATCTTCTTTGAAAAAACCCAAATAGCTAGAGTTAAGATATTAAGCATGAAACATCTTCTAGTAAGTGTCTACAAAGTTTGTTCAAATAAAAGCCCTGGGGTCAAAACTGGCCCGCCCCAGGGGTGTCATTGTTTTTAACTATATGTGTATTGTAAAATCTTAAAAAAATCTTCTTTTAAAAAGCCCAATGAGCTAGAGCTTAGATGTTTAGCATGAAACATCTTCTTATGGGTGCGGGGGGGGGGATGCTATATACAGGTGAGCGACCTCAGGGCCATCATGGCCCTCTTGTTAAATTAATGGAATTCTGTAAACAAACTGTAAAAATTTGGAATGCAATTTTTTGTAATTCTGCTTTCATAGACCCTTTATTAACAATTATACATGCAGACTGACAATCTGAAAACCATTTTACATTCTGGTATCTTAATAAATGAACTAAAGACACTAAAACCCTATAAATTGCAGTCATTTCCCTCCAACATGATGACTTTAGAGCCTCAGATTCAGACCACATATCATGTGCTACCCCATTAAGTGTACTAACTTCATAACCAGCAAATGAAGTATTACTTGCATCACTGTAAACAATTTTGGAAAAACTAACATTTTCATTTAAAAATTTATAATTAACAAAAGATAAATTCTGCTTCCAAAATTTTATTTGCTCTCTACTTTCAGGACTTAACTTGATATATGAAAACCATGATGGTGCCTTCACGATATCCATACTCAAGTATCTTGTCATAATTTGTGAAACTTGACCAATGACTATAGACATTGAAATAATTTGTCCCACAAATTTAGCCACTTTTTCACATGTACCCTTCGGTGTACCCTTTAATCATGTTCTATATCATCAACTGTATTAATTGTCTTAATCAAACGTCTCTCAGGGATAAAAATACAGTTTTTGTCTGAATCCAAACAACAACCCAATATCTCTAATTTCTGTACAGGCACCCAACATGATTTTTCTACTTTAGGAACAAACCCAGAAAGAATCAAATCTGATTTAATGTCCCCAGCTAATGAACTAGCCTTATCATATGTACCTGCACAACCAAAACCATCATCAAGGAACATTAATGTTCTTTTTCCCTCATCACGCCATTTTTTAATCAAAGGCCTTGTTAATTTTGTGAACAAATAAGGCGCTGTCCTCAAACCGAATGCCATAACTAAGAACTTATAGTAATTTCTATGACCATTCTCGTCCACCCATGAAAACCCCAAAAATGTTGTGTGTGCCGGAAAAATATTTACAAAATGATATGCAGAATGAATGTCAAATTTAAACATAAAACACCCATTTTGATAATAACTTAAAACAATTTTCAAATCATCATATTTAACAGACTGCTTCCATAGATGTTTATTTACATGTCTCAAATCCAAAATCAACCTCTTTTTACCATTACTCTGTATTGAAACAGTAAGAGGATTTACTACAGCAGGCAAGCTTTCACATTTTTCAATTAAGCCTCTTAACAATAAGTCTTGAATTGCTTCAAAAACAAAAACTTTTTCTTTTTTGGCAGACATATTATTTTCCAAAACAACATTTTCTGGCATGGAGAAAAATGGAATTTTGTACCCATTAACAATAGTATCTAAAACAAACTCACTTGCACCTATCTCTCTCCAAAAATGTACATGTTCCCTCAATCTATTTTTAACCAGAATATGCTTAGAACCCTGCTCATATATGAAATAATCTTCTGTAAATTGTTCATTGACATTATTGTGTATTGAACAGTTACTAAAAATATACTCATCTTCTTGTACATGATGAACGGTCTCACTGTTTACTCGGGAAGTTGGGTTGTTGTTGTTGTAGCCTTCCTCCCGCCATATTCGGACAGTCTCGCCTCCAATGGTTGAACTCGCCACATGCGAAGCAACTTCCGGCCCCTTTACGCTGGTATGCTGTGTAGCCACGAAAATTATTCAATCCAAGCACCGAGACTGGGCCTGGGAAGTTTCCAAATGTACCAGCTGATCCCAAATGGAAATGGACTGCTCCTCGGATTGAGTGCGCTTGATTGAGAAGTACCAGGATAAACAGGAACAAAGTTCGAAGATTTTGACCCACGTGTACGCTTTCTCTTCCGTAGGGCCCTATTCTCCGCCTTAGAAATCTTAGACTCATCATCACTATCTGATGCAATGGGATTGCTCTCATATTGTTGTACAGTCTGCCAACCTCCTTCTGATGTATCCGCAATCCGTATGAGCTTATTTCTCTTTTTGACTTTTTCTCCCACTTCAGTCAAAAGTTCGTCTGCATATTCTAACTTATGATGACTTATAGCCCACGAAACTTGCTGGCAAGTATCCGACAAATCACTATTAAATTCGTACTGCACTTTATTCCCTTTGTTTTTCCACTGTAATTCTCTGTCTTTCAACTTTTTCACTTCGTTAGCAACACTCAAATTACTTCCACGCACATCTTCCCTCAAAGAATTTAACTCCTGTCTCTGCTCACGAATTTGGTCAAGAATTTCATTAAACGCCGCGTTGGAATTTTCTGGCGTGTCTCTATTTCTATCCTCCGACGACATTGCATAAAAAATTTAACCTTCATATGACTTGTACATGTGCTGTCCTAACGCTGAATGACCGCCCACAGATAAAATCGACTCATGTCGATTCAACTAACCGTAACATAAATTGTTACCGTTCTTAACCAATGAGGAGAAATTATTTTCCCGCTAATTCGTTACGCTCAAACGCGGGAAAATACATGTTTTAACAGTTCTAAGGTTATCGAACACAAGGCCATTTACCTGTACCGAGGTCAGATACTTATTGTAGACACTGATACATGGAGACGTATCTCTTAACGCTAAAGGCACTGACAGAAGCCTTTCCTGACGTTAAGACTTAAATTATTTATTTTTAGAATTGAATAATTTTTCTCTTATACATTTCTTAAAGCCTTTGAATAAATTTAAGTACATTTCGCTTTGTTTTTTTGATATTAATTTTTCAATTTCGTATTTGTTTTACTGAAATTAGGCACACATACCAGATAGGGATTGCTTAACTTAGCAAGCGTAATCGTTGGAAAACATTGTATAATATGGTAACATTTTGACATTTCAGTTAAGAGGAAGCACGTGGAATTTTGACGAACCTTTTTGTTGTTGTTTGGTTTTCATTGATCACTTAACATCATGAAGTTCGTAAAGACCTTGGACGTAGGTCAAATGTTCTTCAATCATTAATCCTTTGTCTACGTATTTCGGTGTAGACAAGAAACCCATATGTTAGGACATGGACGTCAATTTTGTTTTCTTCTCATTCGTCAGTTCTCATGCTCTCACGTTATCATTACTTCTTAGTTAAACAAAAACTACATTATAGTTTGAAATCATTATTTCAACAGTAACGGGCGAAGAACTATTGATCTTTTATGTAAAGTTTCATAAAGATTGGAATAGTTTGTCACATGTTTATCACAGTATATTTTCACATTTTCGCTGTTAACAATTCGGTCGTGCTTATCATTATTACATACGAAAAAAACAAAAACATTTTAGCTTATAAAGTTCCACAATAAAAATGTTTAACTGTTTAAATATAATAAGTAAAAAATGCGTAGTCAACTGCAAAGTCTGAAATTCGATCTAATATACCAACGTTTTGGCTGAACAACCTTCTTTGGGGTACATAAATGAGTCATAAACTAAAAACAGGACATTATATGTCAATTGGCTTCAATAGCGACGACGTCAAAACTTAACAGCGAGTTTTGCCTAAATGTCATAAACAGAATCATTTTGTTTAAATATATCATCATCCTATCTTGCATGAATATCATGAGCCAAACTTTCACACAAGGAGTTCCTCAAAAGCATTTGGTTTAGGTCGAAGCATAGACTCATAAAATTATGTCAGAATCAATCTAAATTAAATTCATCGTAGGTGTAACATATAAATAGAATATTTATAATAGATCGTCCGAATCGTCCTAAGTATTGTTCTTTCAAAACAACAACAAAATCATTGTTTTATGATTAAAATCTTTAATTGTTTATGAGAGAAACGTAATGTTTGAATACATATGCACGTGCATATATGACACAAATGTTTTACATTTGATACATTCAACAATTTAAACATATTTCCAAAGAAAGTAAACGTAATTCAATTTTGAATGCATTCCGTAGGATAAAGACATCTTGGAATATATTCGAACATGTACATAACAATATGACCAAAGTTACACTTTAAAACACTCTGAATTTAATATCGCTACTGAGGAAACTTTTTCGAGAACTGATTTTATTGATAAATACCAGACAAACTTAAACTCATACGAAATATTACACATTTGTTTTGTTTTATGACCTTAAAAATTGGATTTCTTAACTATTCAAAATGACATAACTATACGATTTAGATATTATATAGAAGTCTATAATGTAAATATGAAATCACTATACGATGTAAAAATGAAATAACTATACGATGCAAAGATGTCTTAATTTAACGATATGGAGATGAAAATAATACAAAAATTACAAAAAAAAACCATTGAAGAACAAGGTCAACAAGAAAGGGTGGCATATAATTAATGTACCACACAACAAAACCTTGCATCACAGGGCCACGGGTAAGGAGTCTAGCAGAATTCTAGAAAGGACAGGATACACGACATACCAACTAGTGAGATGGCAATATAAATTATTATATTAAGATGAAATGTCTGAAGAAATACAAGACATTTAAAGTGAAAGTAAACAAAATGGTAACCAATCAAAGGACTGAAAATCATATAAATGCTTGCATGACAATTTTACAGCTACTTCTGAAACAGATAAATTTTAAAGTATTCAGCTGATTATTGCAATTAGCAATAACGTCTCAATTTAGATAATAGACCGTTCTTGCTTGGTATTTTTAATTGCTCTATTTGCATCTCACTAGTAATTGGTCATTTTTCTTCTGTTAAATAATAATGTTCTGATATACATCCTACACAAAGCCAGTTTGCATGAAGTTCATGTTAACTCATCAACAGCAATAATAGCTTCCAGAAGATTTTGTTGGAAGATCACTATTTGCAAAATAGGAATTAAAAAACGGTTTAGATCGTAATTTGAACACAAATGCCATGTGATCAATATGCGGAGATGGTTATGAAGGCTTCACCAGAGATATCGACCTACACATCTTGTGAAGCCAATTCGTATACAGTCCATTGAAATCTCCTCATTCATGGATGGATAACTATGACAAACATCATGTAGAGACACATATAAATCAAATGATGATTATGATGACATTTATACTTTCAGAGAATGCAGGCTAAGCCTACTAGAATATCCAATCCTATGTGTATGTTAATTCATTTTTATGTATTTGTCTTTTTTTCTAGAATTTATCTCAAAAGTTGTTATATAAGAATTAGCTATCACAAATCCATCTACATGAAGCGAAATTTGGTGAGCATAAGCCTACGATTGGTCTATTAGGAACCGTAATTGAAATGCAGTCAATTAAAAAAAGCCAATAGTGCCATGAGTTTGTTTTACAATGCTTTAACACTACATACATCTAATGAATGTATTAAACAGAAGCTCATTTAACATATTGTCTACCTGGGTTAAATAACTGAATAAAACCGGGATGTATTTCAAACGCGCGATAATTGTCTGAGTAAAAACGGTTACATGAGTTAAACTTTGGATGGATTTACTCATGATTATTTAATAAATCAATTTAAAAACATAATATAAAATATATCTAAACATCTCGCTTAAAAAAACCAATAGTACCTTTATACCCATAAAATGTACTTTATTTAACATATAGTAACAGATGAAATCAAATCAAAAAATGATTATATTAATAACGGACATGCCTTAAAGACAATGCGCAAAGAAATAAACATATAGCACACTAGCTTAATAAATACAGTGGTTTTGATCAATACTTGTTGTTTTGATTTAATAACAAACTAATAACCCAAGATACAAAATGATATGATTTATGACATACTTTACCTTAATATCTTTTTAGATTGTATATATAATTTTTCACTGTGAAAACATGTTAATCATAACATCAAATCAATAACGCAAACTCATTTCATATTAAAAAATAAATAAAGCACTAAAAGGGACATACTGCCGAAATAAATTACAAGTGCAATCCGAACGTATTTAGCTTACTACTCATTTACTATGCCAATTAAGGATATTGGTCAATAAAGATGCCTATGTGTAAATGATATTTGACACGATTAATTTGGCGTTGGTTTATCATTATACTCAAATTATTGTTACGCATTGTTTGCTTACTTGTGCTTACATAGCGAGAGCCAGTTAGCATGCAATTTGATGTCTTAAAACTAAATGTCCCATCATTAAGTTGACACTTCTACTCACTCCTTCCTAAAGCAGGCAGAAGCTTTTGCTGTTAATTGCTGACGGAAAGTACCTCACATATAAGTAGTTTCCATATACTTTTGTCTGCATACAAATCGGTGTTACAATTGTTAATTTCAAGCTGTAAGTGATTTATATAAAGCAAAAACAAAAAAGTGTATACCCTTGAGAGACACCCAAAATAATGGCTTTATGTTCAACTATTATTATATGTTGTCTTTTAGAAAGACATGCTTCAAATCATTTACAAGTAATGTCATTATGTCCGAAAAATGATACTGTTTTAGGTTACAAATTAGTATTTGATGATCGACCATATCTAATGCAGACTAATCTTCAAGATTGAGGTCCTGAACACCAGTAATCAATTAATTAAACGGACAATCACTGTTCGACAAGAGTATTGTTTACGTACACCTGACTTTGGTTTATTGTATCTATTTGCTGGACAAAATATTTTTTTCTCAATTACCTCGGATAAAGTAGTAGTAAAACAATATTAGTATAGTATAACGTATACCATAACATTATTTGAATAACTATCACATCTCCACAGGCTTTAAAGCTGCACGCCCCAAGTTGAACCAATTTATTTAAAGAAAATCAATATTGAGAAACATGCACTTAACATTTTAGAAAGATAAAAACATCCAATATCCAAGTTATATTGTTCATGTTTTGTGCGGTTTAAGACTGATTTTGCAATATTATACTGTGATATTTCTACTGCGTCACTAACGCAGTAAGCTCAGTTTTGAACATCTTGACCACTTTTTTTAATTTTCGTGGATTTTGTAGGTGCCGATTGCATTATGTAAATTACTTTTTTTCACCGCAAAATATTTTACTTTCAAATACATTTCCAAAATTTTCATGTAAATTAACTTGAATCTGGAGGCGTGCTGCTTCAAGAATTCGAGGCACTGTCACAAAAACCTGTTGATGTGGTAATATTAAGCGGTCTTTAAATAATCTTAACTTCATAAGGTGAAACACTGAATATACTAGTATTATCAATTTCAAATTTTTAAAATAAATGAGATTATATTTTTCAATATATCTACATTATTTTGAGTAATCATTTTGCTTGTTATACTTGTAAAAAAAGTCTTTTATCATTAAGTATTGATATGATGCCATCTTTGAGCATACCATTAAAGTACCAAACAATAAACAAACCAGTAAAGTACATTTGTTTTGGGAATAGAGTAACTACTTGTCGTTTCAAAAGCGAGGTGTTTGAATGTTTTCCGAAGAAGTTTAATGCTTTGGCACTGTTGCAATTTTCAAAATTGACTGCATTCCAACAGATCATATCTAAAAAACGCTCATAAAATTTCAGTTCTTTGATCGCTAATTCTAATATACATGTACCAAGACTTTACATAAATTCAGACAAAGACACATACATAAAACCAATTTATTTATACATAGTCTTAGATATTATAGTAGACTTAGCTTAGTTGTGAAAAGCCGTATTTGATCATTCAAATAAACCATTTGAATATTGCAGTCTGTGAGTTACACATGTACTCCTACGAAACAAAGATTGGACAGCTTAATAAAATATGGCATGTACATGGTGTATATCAGAGAATAATTATTTTACAAGTTTTTCGTACTTTTTCGAAAATTGTTAAAAGAAATTTTCAGAACTCATTTTATATCTTCCAGTTTCTTTTCATCGCATAGTGATGTGAAATTAAGTCATCTTTACATCGTAACATTAAGTTCTTCACATCGCATAATGATGTGCACCATGCAAAATCAAGTCATCTTTACATCGTATAGTTAAGTCATCTTTACATCGTATTAAGTATTCTCAATATCGTGTAGTTATGTCATTTGCGAGTCATCTTTTCAATCTTTATTTGAAAATTAATGTTCTAAATTCATTTTGTTTAAAACCAAATTGTAATGGTTCGTACAAGTTTATTTTGTCGGATATTTATTATTAAAATCAGTTCTCGCAAACTTTGTTTTTAAGACAGTGTCTGGGAGTTTTTTAATACATACATATTCCGCCCCCTTTTCCATGAATAAACGTCTAACATCATCATAATACAAAGGTAAGTAAAGTCTTGATTCAGTTGAAGGGTTAGGTAAAAAGTTTATCCTAACATGGTTGCTCCTTGTCGAATAAACTACAACACGATTCAACGAATTTGAAAAAAAAAACAGTTCAAGGTTTCTTTAAAAATAATCTGTTAACTAGAGTGTAGATTTTATTTCATGCTGTGATATCTTGTTTATATTTTAGGTTGCATATATAAACTTAAATTTTGTCTCCTTCGTGAATCAAAATGTAATACGAAGTTCTTCTGCCTTGCTAGGACATGTCATTATACATCCAGACCACAATGGAAACACACTATTTTGTGTCAGGCTAGGGACATGGATACGTGTCTTGGTACATCTTTTCATCTTATTAATAACTTTGATGTATTTGAAATTTTTAAATAAAGTTTTAAAAAATGGTTATCATTTTACTGTGTTTGTCTTTTTATCACTAGTCTTAAGGTTTATTTATAGTCATGATTATTTTTTAATTTTGTTTTTTTATATGTTGTTGTCTCACTCATTACTATAATTATGTGATATTGTTTCTCGTTTTGTACTATGAAATACCATTCATAAGATGTGGATCAACTTTGGTCATATTGTGATGTACATTTAAGCATGTTCGGATATACTCCTTGAATATGTTATCCGGAGGGATGAATTCAAAGTTACATTTGAGTTTATTTCAACACACATGTTATGGAAACATGTTCCATGTTGTGTAGGTTAGGCTGTTCGTTAGTAGCTCTCATTCCTAGAACGAATTTAAGATCGATTTTGTTAAAATAATGGAGTTTGTTTTCAAAAATTTGTTCGGAACAAGCTTTTAATATAAAACAAGGAAGGTATGTAATTTCTCTCTATACACTTTTCGGTCAGTGTCGTTGTTTATTTGTTTGTTTTCTTTTCTCTCTTATTTTTTATTGTGTTTTTGTAGTTGTTTTCTTAGAAAGATACTTAGGACGATTAGAACATGGTCTTTCGAATAGAACGGTCTGGAAACGCGCTATGTAAAATATTCTCGCTACAATTAAACATGTCTCGGTAAACTTGGTATAATTTACTATCCGCAAATTATGTAACTGTTAAACAAAAGAGCGAAAATTAAATACAAGAACAAATATGAAAATTCTAACAACATGATGTTCTTTAAAGATCTTTTAACTTGTTGATGAAGGATAAATATTTCAGAAAATAATGTTTTTTTTAAAAACATGATCTGTTGAAATAGATAGATTGCTTGTTCAGAATATTTATCGACAAACGACGTCATTTTGAAAATACACCAAATTAAACATCAAATATTTGTAAATATCATCGTGAAATATGAGATGCACATAGAGCAATTAAAAATACCAATCAAGAACGGTCTATAATCTAATTTGAGACCGTTATTTCTATCTGCAATAATCAGCTTAATTATTTAGAATTTATCTGTTTCAGAAGTAGCTGTAAAATTGTCATTCAAACATGTATATGATTTTCAGTCGGTTGGTTGGTTACCATTATGTTTACTTCAACTTTAATTGTCTTGTATTCCTTCAGTCATTTTATCTTTATATAATTATTTATACTGCCATCTCACTAGTTGGTATGTCGTGTATTCTGTCCTGTCTGGAATTCTGCTAGACTCCTATGATGCAAGGTTTTGTTGTGGGGTACTTTCCTAGTTGATCTTGTTCTTCACTATACATAATGTAATTTAATGTTTTTTTGTATTTTTGTATTTTTTCATCTCTATATCGTAAAGTTAAGACATCTTTGCATCGTATAGTTATTTTATTTTTACATCGTATAGTGATTTCATATTTGCATTATAGACTTCAATCATATCTAAATCGTATAGTTATGTCATTTTGAATAGTTAAGAAATCCAATTTTTAAGGTCATAAAACAAAACAAATGTGTAATGTATCGTATGAGTTTAAATTTGCCTGGTATTTATCAATAAAAGCAGTTCTCGCAAAATTTCCTTGGTAGCGATATCAAATTCAAAGAATATTTTAAAGTGTTAACTTTGGTCATATTGTTATGTACAAATTAGCATGTTCGAATATATTCCAAGATGTCTTTATCCTACGGAATGCATTCAAAATTGAAATTCGTTTAATTTCTTTGGAAGCATGTTTAAATGTTGAATGTATCAAATGTAAAACATTTGTGTCATATATGCACGTGCATATGTATTCAAACAGTAAGTTTCTCTCACAAACAATTAAAGACTTTAAACATAAAACAGTGTTTTATTGTTGTTTTGAAAAAACAATACTACCCAGCAAACACATGACGTTGTTTCAACGTTGCACAGACGTTAGAGTCCGACGTTGGATAGACGTTGGAATTTAGTTGTATATGAAAGTTTTTTAGACGTCAGAGTCCGACGTCAATCCAACGTCATAACATGACATAAATCCAACCTCTATTCAACGTATATACAACTACTTTCCAACCTATTCCCAACGTGAATCCAACCAGTTTCCAACATGATTCCAACCAGTTACTGACGTAATATCAACTAGTTTCCAACGTAATACCAACCAATTCCCAACATAAATCTGACCCGTTTTCATTAAATAATTCCCAAATAAAGAGAAAATACAAAACAAAACTTTCTATACTCGAAAAGTGATTTTATTATTTTAAGAAAGTGATAATAAAAACAATTTAACAAAATGTATAACACAGTTTCTGATTTATCTATTCATGTAAAAATTAATATACAGTAAATATATATTTTCAACACATTTGTATAACATCACAAAAATGACTCACTTTTAATCATTTTTAGTGATAATCAAATAAAGTTTGATATTTATAAATTGTATATAAACTATTAAAATTAAAAACAAATAAGAGCTACATGTCTTTTCAAAATTGAAGTTCAACATTTATCAGACCTCTTTCAGGCAAAATACAATAATACACATATTGTAAATTAATCCAAAATTATAACAAGTAACAGTCAACAAATCATTTTCATTTAATACAGTATACATTAACTATTACAATATATGTCAATTAAAGTATTCATGTTTACAACATGCTTAAAAAGGTTTTCTTTGAAATAACTCATAGAAAATGGAAATCATAGAAAATCGTTATCTTCTTAAACTTTACGGAGCAGGAACAAGACACTTCACTACTCCCCCTGCCCCCTATAAGGATTTAATCTTTTGAAACGGCCGAAAATGGATAAACTGCTCGTTTTGTTCAGCTAGTTCGTATGGAAAACGTAATCATTAAAGCCTTTTAAAATTTTGATATATATGTTTGTTGTCGAGTAACTTTTTTTCGAATAGCTGTAAAGCAATTTTTCGGGATACATCGCCAATGCTTACAGACACCTCACCCTAAGACACTATACACTCTAGAAACCTGAGAAGTGTGGCGGCATGGCCGTGTGGCCGTTTCCTTGAGCAAGAAACTTTACACTCATTGCTAAGAACGTACTGGTTGGTTCCAGGAACGGGTTCGAAAGTGTGTCTATAAGATTATAGCTTCCTTCACAATCAAACTTAAATAAATTGTCCTCTATATTTAAGATTTGAAATTTTGGCTGGGGGGGGGGGGTTAAGTGTCTTGTTCCTTCGCCGATATACCGGTCCGGAATTTTGAGATTTGCAAAGCATTATGTATGCATTTCTTATAAAGTCATAAACTCCTAATTAGGATTTTTTATCTCCTACGTACGAGTTATATAGTCCTACGTAGGAGTTAAAAAGTCCTACGTAGGAGTTTAAAAGTCCTACGCAGGCCTTATAAAGTCCTACGCAGGAGATATAAAGTCATACGTAGGAGTTATAAAGTCCTATAATCTCCTAATTAGGCTTTTTTTTATCTCCTACGTAGGAGTTATAAAGTCCTACGTAGGAGTTATAAAGTCTTACGTAGGACTTATAAAGTTACAAACTCCTAATTAGGCTTTTTTATCTCCTACGTAGGAGTTTATTTTTTATAGAACATTATGAATTGGCACCAGGACGCTTCCGTAGATATATCCTTGATATGTCGAAAAGTTGTAAAATTTGTCATACAAACAACATTCTATCTCAACTTTTATACAATATATATAAATGTCATTTTTACTTGTTTAAATGCCGTTTTCTGTAATTACATAGTGCATATATGAACTTGTCCGAAGGCGACACTACATACAATTACAGAAAAAGAAAATATAACTCAAACAAAAAAATGACATATATATCATATTTTAAATAAAATATATGATAAGGAATATGATTTTTGCAATTTTGGTACTCAAACCTCTACCACGGTCTTTCGATTCCTTTCTACGCCATTGTAAATCAGCTGTTTGTTATTTTGTAAGGACTCTTCTGATTTGCCAATAGCAACGAAACCGCATCATTTCGCACAAGGATGCCTAATAGCGTAGAAAAGGAATCAAAAGACCGTGTAGAGGTTTGAAACTCAAATTTCACGTGCATCAGATGCTACTGACGGTTGTGAGTGGTCCCATTTAATGTATTAACTTATTAAGTAATTATGTTTATTAAATTCAAGTTAGTTTATCCCGTTATCGGCTGACAACCATGAATAAGTCTATGTTTACGTACCAACTCGTTGTGCCACTTTTTGTCTACCTGGATTTTAAAAATATACTATGCTCAAATTTGATTTTTGAAAATATTAATAATTGCTACACAGTCTCTTTGTATGTATAAAATAAACATGTTTCGACTCCTTTTAAAATAGATATGTTATGTTTTAAACTCCACACACTACAAGTGGTCACAATATAAATATACTGTCATTAAAAAAAGAATTTCATAGATTTCAATACATTTCTAAGATACAAATATTTTACCCAAACATGAGCATAGCATATCTTTAAGCACGATAGCGCTCGTTTCCTGATATATAAATCATGAACGGGAAGGGCTAGAGACTTTGGGCCGATCTCATTTGGAAGCTTAATACAAACGTGAAATATTGATAAATGTTTTTTAAAATATCCGGACAATTGTTTTCACAATGTCCCGGGAAATGAGACCCTTGCTCGTAGAGTTTCCGGCCTTCTCTTAACTGATAGTATATTTTTAAAGGGACGCATATTTTCCTTTTTTTTTTTTTTTTTTTTTTGGTTTTTTACAATTTAAGATGAACACAGAGGCCCCAGACATGTTAAAAACTAACAGTTTAATGCAAAATTTTGGAGAGGAAAGGGGTGTAGAGTGGGTAATTGGGAGGGGTGTGGGTAGTGAGCAATCAACGCGTCAAACAGTTAACAAACTATGTGACCCCGTGTGAGCGTGTGTTATGTGACCTACGTTAATTTACATATAAGGATGTAACATACACTTAGTGTTTTTCCAACGATAACTATGAGAATAATAACATTCTGACCGTCGAAATTGTTTGTTATTAATTTAAAGACAATCTTTAACAGATGCAAAACAAAACATTCAGCTAACAATCCACTTCAGCAAAATGATTGTTTTTGTTCGGATAATTATATAAAACATTATTCTACCCCACCCGATTTCAACACGTCTTTGACCAATTTCCTACTTAGAGATCCTAATGAAAAAATCCCTAAATTTACTGAAATGAGTGCCTGTTTTCAAAGTTTCAAAATTGTTCCTTTTTTTTCAAAAGAATAGTGGTTAATTATGCAAAATATTAAATACTTTACCGTCTAGTTTTAATGTTATTGTACTTTTATTGGATTATTTTTTTCTTCGCAGATACATAAATTATATTAAAAGTAAAAAGACCAAAGACCCATTGAGGTTTGAACCCACGTTACTAAGTGCCTATTTGAATACTTTTCAAAACGAAAGTTATACACCAGGATGGGAATACCTTAAATTTGACTGACTTGTTATACGTTACATGAGCGATAATATACCTAGATTTATATCATGATTGTGTATCGTGTTACAGCCGGTTTATGAGGTATAGTTTAAAGCTAAAAATAGATTTCACAGTTTAAAGCTTTCCGTGGGAATATCGTATCTCAAAATGATATGTTTATATCTGAAAGTTACCAATCCATGTTGTATGTTGATTGCATTCTTATTTATACATACTTCTATGTATATTGATTCACATACAGAAATGCAAAATTTTAAAAGTATTTATGTCTTTGTTAGGAATAGTATTGAATATTGTTAATAATTGCTTTTGATATATAAAGTCTTGTGCAAAATAGCAAATTTTTGTGTTACTCACTGTTAACGTAAATATTAAATACATGTACTTGCTTTATAAAAGCATCAAATTATTAGTCGTTTATGTCTTTATGACGGTATGCAAAGTGAAAACTGCTTGTTTATTTCGTAAATATAATATATTTTTGTGATGATTAAAATCTATTGCTTACGAATATTGTCAACTAAAATTTTAGAAAACGTTTTTTCGTCCTTTTCTGACAATAGAGACGGTAGCATACATTGCACGTATATGTTGGAAAATGGCTAATGTTTCATATAAATTATACTTTTTTCGTTGTGTTTTATTTCAAATCAAATTAAACATTTCATGTTTACTTTTTAATTAAAGAAAGATAACTCTGTCCCCGGGACTCTGTATGTTAAACGCTATCAAGGCATTTCTGGTGGTCAATTCCCAGGGATCTATATATATTTAAATCTATCCCGGCTCAGGGATCTATATATATTTAAATCTATCCCGGCTCTCTCTCTTTATATAAAATTATAAGATTTATCAAAGATATTCGCGGCTATCTCTTTATAGTCTGGTCAATTTGTGAAACAATACTTCAGAGAATGGGAAAAGCACCAAACTTGGCACAAATTAACTTTAGGCAATACAAGAAAAATTGAGCATGGGACCCATTTTTTAAAATCCAATATGGCGGAAAAAATCCAAAATGGCCGCCATACCTGTTTAAAATTTCAAAACCGCTTGTTTTAACTAAGATAACTTGTTAAATCACTACCTATTAGGGTATTATTATCTGAAAAATAGTTGTTATCAGTATTTAAACATTGCTTTGTCTTTATAAAGCTATTATACTTGACATATTTCATTATTTCTGTTTGTCATTAGTTTTCACGACCCTTGAAATCAGATGAAATAATATATTGTAGTTTTGTCATCGCTGTCTTCTAAAGATGTTAAGACATTTTTTTTTATAACATTCTTTGACCTTTTTTGTTTACAATATTCATTTATCACCAGGAAATACTTATTAAACAGATGTAACAAAAGTATTTAAAAATTCTCACACGTTATGTGACATCGAAGATTTATGGTTTATTGGTTACATTTGAGACATAAACTGGACATTGAAGCAAATGGAAATTTAATAGCGTTTTCTTATCTGTCCTCAATTCAGTTGTTTATCTCGTTGATCGCTGTGAAAGAGTATAAGCAAATACTGTGAATAAAAGAAATATAAGCTAACTGGTGTTAGATTTTAACAGTTATTTAGTATTTGAACTGTCATATCATAATGATATGAAATCATATAAAAGTTCATTTTTTAGAATATGTGAAAAAAACACCTAAAAACTGGCAGGCATATATAATTTACATTTTGTCAAAGCAGAGATGCATATGTAATCTATGTTTATGGTTCAAAATATGTGTTAATCATGGGTTCGAGCCCTACTCGGGTCACGACCATGTTTCTTCATATGACACCAGTACTGGTTGGTTCCAGGAAGCGGACTCGAAAGTGATTAATATAAGTTGCAAGAACTTGTTTCGCAATCAAGCTTAGATAAATATGTTTAAACCCAAAGTATGCGTTACAGTAAGTAAATAATTGTCAATCAAATTCATTCTAAAATATTCCCTTTTCTCCATTGAAAGCACATGACAGTGCATTTGTTGTATAAAAAAAAGGATTGTTAGTTTTGTAGAAATTTTTCAATTTCGACACACCTTTGATGTGATTTAAACACTTCACATTGGTTTTCGATTGTTTAACTGCAAACTTGATTAAATACCCCCTCTTCCTTCTTTAATGCCACCACCACCCTTTACTATATGTCAAATTCCATTTTGGTGGCCCTAAGGGTGCCCTGTATGACAAAATATTCTATTTAGTTGCTGTGTTTCATTACTTTTGGCCATTTTCGGGCTATCATCAGATCAAGAAAAAACAATGGACAAACGTGTTAATATCATTTGTCATACATTGGCACTGTTTTTCTTCTGAGGGCATCAAATGTTTGCAAGATTCTAGAAACATCACCAAGTCCAAGGCTGAGAAAGGATGGGACATTGAAAATAATACAAGTACCCCTTGCTGTCCTACCTCGGGTATTTCTCCATATTCTGACAGCTTTTGCTCATGCTAATGAGCACAAAACAACACCCGGATCACTCTTTAATGGATGTGTTGTTTGTTAATTGAAAATCTTAGTCAGTAATTTGTTGGATTTTGTGTTATAGATCAGAAGTTACCAGACTTGTCAACAAATTCAAGATTATTGTTGACACGCCTAAACAAGACAAGAGTAAAAGATATTGATATTCATCATCATGATCAAGAACATAAATTCCAAAAAAGGTTATAATGTTTTGTACTGTTTAGACAGATTTGATCTTACATTTGCAATTCTTTTTTTGATGTGTGACCTTATTAAGAATAATTCAATAGCAAAAAACATTGCCAATGAGGATATGATTAAGATTTAGTACAGTTTCGAGGCAACAAACGGGATAAACATAATGGTTATCTTGTTTGCAGTAAGAAATGTCCCAAAAGCAGCTTTACAAATATCTTAACTAAGACTCTTTGCTACCAATCCCAGTTAAGTAATTTTTGTTCTAGAACAAAATATGTTTCTTTTCCTGTCTTAAGTTTTATTTATAAACAAGCGCCGCAATGCAACAAAAACCAGGTTTTCAGCGACCAGTATTGAGGAATGAAATATGGCAGGGAAGAAAAAAAATGATGCTGTTATTTGTACCAACACAGAAAATTGGTTTCAATAGTTCAAAATAAAAATATACCAGATATATACCTTAGTAGCAATACCAGGCTGTCTTTTCATGTAAGCTACACACATGCCAAGTTAAGTATCAATATGTCAAAGTGTACTGAAGTTATTGCGTAGAAATGCGTTAAAATGTTGAATTCTGCTGAAGCCGGTGCTAGTTGGCGAGGACGGTTGTTTGCACTTGACAGTACTGTCCATAAACAGGCTCAATCAAACCGAGCCTGCAACATTTTCAATTTTACCGTGTTGGGTTTTCTTAAGGGATTCTTATTTTCTTTAATTTGTCCTTGCTCTCAGATACATGTATAATAAGTAGCAATCCAAAGCTGCATCTAAATATAAGCTACCCACAAAGCAAGTTTGGTGTCAACTCAAATTATTACGTGAAAACTGAATTTCTTTTTTCAACTACCTTTATCTTGTTCACACACACCTTGGTAGCAATCTAAAGTTGCGTCTTGATATAAGCTACCCGCATACTAAATTTGAAGCAAACACAAGTTATGGAGTGGAAACTGAATTTTTATTTTTAGCAAACGTGACCTTAACCTTGATCACAGGCACTAAGGTAGCAATCTCAAGATGCATCTTGATATAGCTACAGTACCAATGCACCAAGTTTAATGTCAATAAGCCTAATCAACTCAAACTATTGAGCGGATACTGAATTTCTATTTTTAGCAACAGTGATATTGACAAACCCAAGCAGCCTCTTGATATCAGCAACCCACACACCAAGTTTGGCCTCAGTAGGCCAAAGCGAACTCAAGTTATGGAGCGGAAACAAAAATTGGCACCCGCCCGCCTGCCCGTCATAACAATTACCGGTTTTTGTTGAAAACCTGGTTAACAAACTTAAATGACTGAATATTTTCGGGACTTCATTCCATGAACGTTGGTCTCTGTGGTAGATCATTGTATTCATATTTTGAGTTCCCTGTGATTGATAAAGCATGTAAGTTACGGTTGTTATTGTTATTAAGTCTCTGTCTAAGACTGTCAATCCTTTCAGGACTATGTTTAACATAGACTTCATATGAAAGTCTTAACTCAAATAGACTTCCGTCAAATAGTGTGATACTTGATATCATTATAATACATTTAATAAAACACTGAGCATCACCCATAGAATTTCAAAATGAATAGGGCTTTCAAAGCACATAACTACACACTCTTTAAATATCCTCGTAACTGAGATTTAATATTGAAGGTAAATGATGATATTAAAAACACACACACACACACACAAAATAACTTTAAAACCATGAAAATAAATATTGGGTTATATCTTAAAGGTTGCAATCACTCTCCAATTGAATTATGAATAATCCAACATGAAACTGGTGTTACATTTAATAGATGCCTATTAAACCGTGGGTGTATTCTATGCTTAATGATGGTCCATCAACCCTTTCAGGCACTATATAGGATCGTGGATACATAAGCTTTTGTTTTTGCAATTTCATAGTATCATAAGATTTGTTTAAAATGCATTATAGGACTTAAGGTTATATTTGGTGCTAGCAAAATATTGTTGATTAAGCTGAAGGAAATATAAATACTTCCAGCCTTCCTTGCATTTACAGGAAGGGAATGTGTTAAGACATCCATTCTTTGTATGCTATGAAATATTCAGACATTACAACTTGAATACTTCTTATATGGTAAATTGGTCACAATCTACACAAGAAGCATTTTAAAAAGTTATTTGGCATGATACGTTTTTGTTTTCTGCTTTGTCTACAAAGTGATTGTTAGCACATATTTAATGCCATTTTATATTGTATCAATTCGCCTAGTAATGATCTAAATTTTATTTGAAAGTTCTGAAGAATCTTTTGCCTGTAAACGTTATCCTACTTTAAATTTTCTTATGTAACAGTGCACTTCCATTTTTTATCATTAACCTTAATCTTTTTACTAAGGATTACAACAAATAAATTGAATTTGAGAAAATAATAAAAAAAATCGTTCAAAGCGGTGAAATAGACTGTTTTGTCATTTCACTGAATTTGTTACCATAGAAACAGAAACAATAAATAACATTATGATTGTTAACTTTTATCTTTAATTATTAGTAATGCAAATCTCTCATGTTAAGTGACAATTTGGATAATTTGCAGTATAATTGTAACTATAAATAGCTTTTGCTTGAAAAGGAAGGTGATAATTCCATAAAATGGCGGCCATTTTAAAAAACGGCTGCCATGGCAACCGTCTTTGCATATATAAAATGGGTCCCATGCCCAAAATGTTTCTTTTGTCTTAAGTAACATCTGTGCCAAGTTTCATGCTTTTCCCATTTTCTGAAGTATTTTAGCATATTTTGTTACAAATTGACTGGACTATTATATGATCCTTAGATGGCATTCTATAAAAGTAAAAAAAAGTAAAGTATTTTACACAAATATACCACCGGCGCTAAAAAGGACCCAAAAAGAAATATTTTACTGATGTATTTCAATTTTAAGGGCTTAGATATTCCACTAAGGGCAATACGAAGAGCTAAGATATTAAACAACCTCAGACATTAACTCGCTTAAATGATGATATAAAGCATAAAGTCCCCTACTTTAGTTTATATGGACAAATATAGGAACAAGCTTTTAAATTCTTTTGGCGAGTGAGATTTTAACTGTAGACATCTATAGAAATCAAAGGGCTGCAAGCTCTGTGGTATTTTCTGATCTTTGCAATCTAAATCGTACTGTATATCTGTATGTATTTTCCTGTATAAGTTTATTTTTATGTACTATAATTCATCTTGCAAGGCACCAGAGTTTGATACATAGATCTACGGAATTTTGCATAACTACAGTAGAGTTGATCAAAAAATCTTTTATGATCATTTTTTATGACAGCCACACTTTATCCTTGCATATCATGGCTACTTCCTCAACAAAGACACTTAAAAAGCATTTAAAAAAAAAGTTGCATCGACTAGGATTTGAACTTCAGACCTCTCACACACTAGACAAGCGCGTTACCCCTGCACCATGGAGAAGTTATGTAAACGATGCCTGAATAAAATCTGGTCATTCTAAATTTAGAACTTCCATTGCATTCCGGGTTTGTAATCCTTACTAATTTCGAAGTATTTTGTTCAGGATAAACCTGTTGTTTAAAATTGAAGTAAATAATTAAGCGAAAATCTTTTCGCAGAAATAGTCCGACATGTAGAATCTATATATTCAACTACTCGGTAGTCAGATTTATTTGTGTAGTATTCGGTAATCGACATCGCTAAAAATAGCATTTTCATTGATTAAAATCAAATTCATCCGCATAATTTGTGATTGTGCAATTATTGACAATTCAGTAAGACAACGCTACTTTTAAACTTTGAATGCGTTGTAATTTGTTGGATACTTGTAACAAAATAAAAATATTTCTTTCTTTTAAATCGCTAGTTTTAAGCTGTTTTGAGAACTACTTGTTGTTAGGTTTGTCGTGAAATTCTGTGTCAGAGATTGAATGTCAGCTTTGTATTTACCTTCGGTCAGAAAATACAAAAATCATGTTCTTAGGGTTAGAATTGGTACGCTCTAGTGTTCTCTTCGTTCATACATATATTTAATGGTAAATGTATCTTAAAAATATTTCTCTCGAAACTAAAATGCTCAGAGCAAAGATATCTGGCACAGATAATTCCTTTTGGTCCTATACAAAAGTAATATATGTATAGTCTATGCCACTGGGGTACAAATAACCCTGTTCTACTGGTTACTTAATTAAAATGAAGCTCTATAGAGACAGCACGCATGTCTTCATGAATGAACTACAATGTTTGAAACTTATATTAAGCATGTAACATTGCCTTGTAGACCTCTAAATATCTATCTTTTTCCGATGTCAAACTTGCCCATCCTGATGTCACTTAGTTATAGACTTATACCATAGGCATTGAAATGTAGGCATAGATATTTTACTTGACGGTACGATCCTTTAGGTTGCTTATTTTATCCAGACTTATATCGTAAACATGTCTGAAGATCCCCTTCCTAATAAAGTAAATTGACCAGATCATAAACTAGATAATAATTAAATATTTGGCCCATTGCATCGACTTGTGGTTCTGTACTCAAGATATATAAATCATGCCCCAGAAATTATCTTTTTGGAAATTAATAATTTGGGCGTAGATGTGTCAACCTATTCGTAAATGCTAATTGATTTTATGGTATGCTAAGGATGTTACTTATTTCGAACGTATGTTACCTTTTTTATAATGTGTATTCAATCACAGGTTATGAAATAAGGGAGTAAGCGCATATGAGCAACTTAATTATAATGTTTGCGTTTCTCAAACGGAAGCCATTTTAGAAAAGATTATTATATCGTCGTTTCAGTCTGAGTCCGAATAATAAAAGTTTTTTAAGGAGGTATGGTTTGAATATCTGAAGATTTCTATGCAATTCTATTAAGGATGAGACTTTTAAAAACAAATTGTTCAGCTTTTCTACAGAGCCTCGGAGGGATGTTCACAATGTAAAATATGATTGGAAATTCTCTCTTTTATTTCAGATAGAGTTATGCTTCGAATAATCAATGTAAAATGGCAAAACCCAAGTAATGATAAGAAAATGTCTAATTTATTACACTCACCTTTCCATCAGAATCAAAATCAGTGAAAACTGAAAATTCATTTCATTTGTTTTACATTTATATGCAAAATTATGTCTTGTCTGCAACTTGGCGCTTTTTGCACAATGGAAGCTAGTTGACCATATGAAATTCCATTATATATTTTACTTTGTAGTTTTAAGTCAGTCTATTATTCATAAATAAATAAGTAACATTCATTCATCTTATATTCATTTCAAATTGTGTAGAATAATTTGGGCCCTATGAGCGAACCAGTGAACATATATTTCGTCACAAACTATACACAACTGTTGTTCACTTGACCGTAAAAGAGAATACGCATGCATTTACAAACTATATTACTATAGAAAGTTAATTCTACTGTCTTAATTTTGTCAGAATAATCATACAGTTTCACTGTAGATAGTTTTTTTTTTACAACGAGTCAGCGATACACTGAAGTGTATCAGATTTCAATGTACAGTTTCGTTTATAAACCTGTTGCTGGGAGTATAAAATATGTATACATGTTTAAAGGTCAAATCGTTTAAACTAGAAAATATGCGCGTTTAGAGAGAGATTTTACATCAGTTAGGAGAGACACGCTGATAGTGTGTAGCGGTTATTTTTTTATTGGGAAGAGAATTTTGTTGTTTTGAAGAGAATTTTGTTGTTTTGAAGTCAGTTTTGTTGGTTTGTTGAAGTGGTTGAATATAATTGTGGTGATCTTAATTGATCAGGGTTTATTGGTTGTAATTAGTTGTTTAGGTTGTTGAGTTATATCTATTTGTGAAGATATAATTGGTTGATATTGGTTGAATGTTTGGTATTGTCAAGATTATATTAGTTGCTGCTTTGTTTTTGAGGATATATGTAAATATTGGGTGCTTTAGTTTAAGTTGTTTACTGATGCTGATTAGATTGTGTGAAGTTAATATTGTTGGATGAATGTTTGTGGTTTATACTGTATCTTAGAGTTGTAAAAATATTCATTTTTGTGTTCTTCATTTTGTGGTGATTTTATTTTGTTAATCATAAGTTGTTTAGAGCTTGGGCTCGCCAGGTGTCTTGTTTTGTTTCGTATAAAAGACGTATACGAGGAAAGATATTTCGTATAAGTGGCTGATAAATGATGTGTGTTTGTTTTGGGTGTAAATAATGATCAGAGTTCTGTGTTTTGGGTGTGGTTGTTGTTTAAATGTATATATTGATTTGAGATAGAAAAAGATAAAAAATACCTAAAAAAATAGTGTTAATTAAACAATTACATGCTAGTTTTCCAACTGAGAATATTTCAATTTTATGTCAGGCGGTGCTGCCCAGCCCCCATATCTTGGAAATTGGTTCTAGTATTTATTACTAAATCTTTCCTTAGATTAAATAACATCAAGGCAGACATTTCTCCTGACAAATTTATTTAGTTTAGAAAAAAATGCATACTTTTGAAAACAATACCAAATATTCTTTATTAAACGTAGTATCATCTATTCATATAGAACATAAATAAATATACAGAGGGAACAATTTTTAGCCATAAAATACTCGTCATGTCCCAGTTCTTTTATTTTCGCAGCCTTTAGATGACGAGTTTGCGTGTTTGTTTATATATACCGAAATGCTATTATGTGCGTGGGGCATTGAACTTAATTAAAGAACTTAAATATTTCGAGTAAAAATAAAAGAGCGGAGCTGAGAAAAAAAAACTATTTAAGACAATGATTATTTCTTCATTCACATAATACGCATTTAAAAATATTTTTAAGCGACCTAAATGATCACGCGAGACTACACTTTACATGTAAATACAAAAACTTATTGTTACACTAAATCATTCAAGCTGTAATGTTTATATTATTGTTATACATATCATTTTTAGCATATTTGCCTTGATCATATCTCATGTTACGCTATGATTAAATAAAAGAAAAGAAACAAAGAAAAAACATTTAAAAAAAGGAAATAAAGTCCATCTTAATTATAATAGAGACACCTTGCTATGTTTTTTTCTATTTAAAACAGTGTACACATGTAATTTCTCTTACAAGTACTTGATGTTATTTCCATAACTATAGATGAAGATAATAGTAGTACAATTTAATGACATTTTATCGCTTAGATATCATCTTAATCCCTGATCATGTCACACATCTATATTTGGTATAAGTCTCTGGCGACCTTTCGGTCAAATACCTGAATTCGGCATATACTTCAAATTAAGCCGGAAGGTACGCCCCTGGCTTTAGGGTTAAGAATGACGCACGCCCAATGTGACCTTTGAAAGATAGTGTACACGGATTAAAAAGAATTGCTTACACCGGCTGCCGGTACAGACCGGAAAATCTAGCTCGAGGGTAACTGTTAACAGCGGTAACGAGGCTCTGCCCGAGTTTCCGCCTAAACAGTTTTCGAGAGCTAGATATTCCCGTCTGTAACCAATAGGCCCCGGTGTTTGATTCCTTTTTTCTTGCATATAACATTGACAATTTCCTTTGGGGAACAGAAAATTATGGGTGAAAAACTGATATATCTCATCACCTGGCACTTTTTTCTTATAGTAGCGTATTGAACATAAAACTTCATTCATAACGGAAAATGACGTCATCCTAAGAACGCGATTCATTCATAAAAGTGGCGCTTCAATGACGTCATTTAAAGCACGCGACTTGTCTTACATGGGGGTGTAAGACAGAGTTTTCTAGCACCGGTGTAAACGGTAGATATTCCTGTCTGAGATGCAAGAAAGAAATGTAAATACACGTATATCACGTTACAAATCATTGTGCTTGTGCATGATTTTATATTTAGTTTTACATCCGATTTGAAGTATTTAAAAGCTTTAACGTTAGGCCTTAAATAGTACAATGTATGAAACAGTATCGTTTCGCAATAATCACGCATATTTCTGACATTAGACAAATGTCACAGTAAAGTAGGATATCATTATCACGTGTTACATACTAGTACTCTCATAAATCATCGAAAAAAATATCACTTTCCTGCAAATATGTGTAATCAAACTTAAATTATAATGATTTAAAAGCCATATGCGCTTATTAATTTCCTTCTGGGCAAGTAGTGGCAGGGGAAACAAACAATTTTCTATTTAAATAGATTTATACACATGTGCATACACAGTCTTTATTTTTAGACTGATGGTTTGCATATTTGGAATGAACATACCCAGGATGGTTCAGTGTTGGGAGTCTGTTTTATACAGGCTTTGCTTTTTTACCAATGTCTCATATTAGACCTTTCTAGCTTAAACGGACTTCAACGTCGTATGTGTATTTGTATAAATATCTCTGTTACTTAAGTATGTATAAATTGTATAAACGCTTCAGTGTGAAATTGCGCAAAATTCTCGAGCGTTAGAATTATAGATAATAGTACATATGCCATACAGGTCCTCAAATATTGCCGATTTTCTTATAATAAACCTTTGAGTGTGAAAACCTGTCCATTGCTTTTATGCGTGTGTCGTTTTTTTTAGTAGAGGTATTGTTATAGTCGCGGCGGCGTTGCCGGTGCCGTCCGCAAAATTGTACCTGGATCATAACTTTTTTATTTCTTGGTGTATTGTCTTCATACTTGGCCACAACAACCCTTGGGACAAGACCTTTCAGTAGACCACACTAACTTTGACCTTCATCCATAATTGACCTTGACCTTCAAGGTTAAAAGTCCAAATTTTGCTTGTTCATGCTGTTTTTGGCTGTAACTTTGTTATTTTTTAATGGATTGTCTTCAAACTTGAACATAATAATCTTGAAGGATATTCCTTAAAAATAACCAGACAGACCTTGACCTTCACTCATAAATGACCTTTACTTTGAGGGTCAAATTATTAAAATTTTCATTTTTTTTGTTGGCTATTATTGGCTGTAACTTTGTTATTTTTGAATGAATTGTCTTCAAACTTGAACATAATAATCTTCAAGGATAACTCTAAAAATTAACCAGACAGAATTTGACCTTCACTCATTAATGACCTTGACTTTGAAGTTCAAATTATTGAAATTTTCATTGTTTTGGCTGTAACTGGCTGTAACTTTGCTATTATTGAAGGGATCAACTTAACATTATAACAAAACATACTTAAGACCCCACCACGTGATACCACCACATGACACCACCACATGACTCAACCACGTGACTACCACGTGACTTCACTATGTGACTTCACGACGTGAGTCCAACACATGCGTCCACCACGTGAGTCAACCACGTGAGTCCACCACGTGACTCGGCCACGTAACTTCATCACGTGACTCGACCACGTGACTTCTCCACGTAACTTCACCACGTAACTCCACCACGTGACTTCACCACGTGACTCCACCACGTGACTCCACCCGTGACTTCACCACGTGACTCCACCCGTGACTTCACCACGTGACTCCACCCGTGACTTCACCACGTGACTCCACCCCGTGACTTCAACTACGTGACTCCGCCCCGTGACTCTACCACGTGACTACCGCGTGACTCTACCACGTGACTCCACCACGTGACTACTTCGTGAATCTATCACATGACTTCACCACGTGACTCTACCACGTGAATCTATCACATGACTTCACCACGTGACTATACCACGTGAATCTATCACATGACCCCACCACGTGACCCACCACGTGACTTTACCACGTGACTCCACCACATGTTTCTATTTTTAGAATTTTCTATTTATAGAATTGCATGTTTCTTTTTATAGAATTGCTTGTTTCTATTTATAGAAGTTTCTATTTATAGTATTGCGTGTTTCTATTTAAAATACAAGACAAAACTAATGTGACAAGACAGACTGATTAATTTTATAAACAGGAAACATTAAGTTTTTGTTCAAACATTTCTTTGTTTTGCTTGTAGAGAAAGTAAAAAGTCGAGCGTTGCCTCCGCCCGGCGGTGGCTCTTGTTTTTTTTTTGTTATGTTAGACAACAATTGTGCTACTACTTTTCTCTGCAATACTATACTGTTTGCATCGTGAATGAACGCTAGCAGGCGAAGTCAATTTTAGTATCACTTCCTGCTTTAGGTCAATCCCCGCAATATTCGTTAGAATATATCAGCCGTGCACGGTCTTTTCAAATGATTCGATTATAATTATAATCCGAAAGAAACGTTTTTCAATTATTTTTTTTTTAAATATGTAAAATATCTATAATCTAACTTGTTATGTTATATTTCATAAACTTAGAAATTACGGTCGCCACAAACTGTCTCCAGTAAATTTTATTGTGTGTGATATGGATAGGTTGTTAACCAACCCTTAATTGTAACACTTGCCACCATTGTCAATGTGTGCACCGCGTATGAACATGTCGCAATTCACACATTTATACACGCATTCTACACAACATTTGTGAATTACATTACTTGGCCAACCATAGATCAATAGTTTAGTAAACATTGTGACTGGGATAAACTGTATCCCGCAGTTGGTGCAATAGATGGAACATCACACGAATTATTACGACCAATGTATGAGCCACAAGAACAATTCTATTCTTGATACTGTCACTTCCACGCTACTAACACATGAGTTTCAGATGGCGAACTTTGTTCCATTTTACATCTCGAGATTTTGTGCAATTTCCTTTGAAGCGTTACTACATATAATACATATGATGTCCTATACCAACACTCACTAGTATATCTTGAAAACATCACTTCTTGGTCATTGGTTGTAAAATTAACACTACAGTAAAGTATATAAATGAAGAAACTTGTTATTTATTGTTCGTTTGTGTGTTTGTTTGTTTTTATTGGGTCTTTATAAAGTAGAACTTCGGTAAGTCGAAGTTGAAGGGACTTGCGTAAAAACTTCGACACATCGGGACTTCGACTCATGAATCGCTCTAAATTCCATGACAAAATTTCGACCCGTGACTTGTCCTAATTATAAGATCTATAACGAAACCTATTTCATGTTTTCCATCTTAAATCTGATATTTTACATTTTACAATGATAAATATAGCATTTTCAATAACTTTTGTCACGGCTAAATATTTGGACTTCCCGTTGACGTATACAATACAGCTACAAAAGGCATAACAATATGAAAGTGCGATAAATTAACCAGCTTATAGTAAATATTTCGCGTGTTATTCTCAACACGACACCGGGTCACGGATGATTCCAAATGAAAGTAGTTCTTTCTGTATACTTTCAAATACCTATATGGCAATTAAAATAGTAACGATTAAAGCATTTTATCACACATTTTATCGCAACACACGGCTGTGTAATTAACACCTGTCACACAAATTGATTGGAAATCGTCTTCGCAGCCAGAAAAAGTGTGAAAAATGTCTCGAGATCGAAGGTGTCAAAATAATCGAACGACTTCGACTTATTTGTGGTAAATTGCACTAGATTTACTTTATACAGACCACGAGAAAACTTCGACACATCGAAAAATTCGACACATAAAATCTCGACTCATAAATAGCTTTTTATAAGGAATATACAGGGGGGGGGATCGAGACTTTCATTTTTCTTCGAATAGACTAATCGAAGTTCGACACATAGAAGGTCTACTGTATAAATTATGGTTACATTGTATGCATCTTTAATGTGGTAATGGTTGATAGAAATACTATAACTAGCATACATATGTAAAAAAACCGATGTCTTACATTTTTATTGATCTTTTTATCATTTATGTTTGATAAAATCCCCAATTTATTCCGTATTAGGAAGTCCGTTTACGACGTCCGTTTAAGATAGAAAGGTCTAATATTTACAAGGAATATAACTATAGTGGTCCTTAAAGTTAAGATTGTGTTTGTGGTCACTGGGTTCAATGTCAAGGTTTTGCATTTATAAACATCTGATGAAGTTTAATTGGTAAGTTGAATAGTTTTCAAATTCATCACAAGGCGAAGCAATGACTTGCAAAATAACTGTGCACAAAACTGAACAAGAGTTATATCTATTTGTAAGTATCTTTATTCAACTGTATTACACAATGATCAAGATCTGAAAATGATAAGAACAGAAACTATAATAAACTGATAAAATATGACAATTATCCTATATCTCCCCCAAGTCTTTTGGCAATATGATGATAATAAACTGAATGAAAAAGAACGATAATTAACTTGACAGTAAAGAAACACATGATAATATTAATAACAAATGATTTATCATTGTCTTGTTTAAAGTCTTCATTTATTCACTTTATACATTGATTGTAGACTTCATTGGGTGTGCATTTATTCACAAAGTCTTTTTGCCATTCTGGGGCATGCCTAATGCGGCTGGACCGTCGTGGCGGGGTGGAAGTAGACTCAACCGTTGGCGATGGAGCAACCATTGCTTTAGCACAAGGTGGGCCTGTGGCAACATCTGGCGGTGAGATGGCATCTTGAGTTCTTAGTTCAGAGTATGTGTGCTGACGACATGGGCTTTGTACCTGGGTGCAAGTAGGTGTTTCTTGTGAGGCTTCCATGGCAGGCAGGCATGCAGGCCCGGGTGTCTGTTCCGGCACTGTGACTGTTTTCATCGGAGTTGTTAATCCAGGCTTCACTGTTGTGTCCGTAATAACAGTAGGGGAAGTGACAGGCTTCAGCAAAGAAAACGATGGTTGATGTAGCGTAGTGTCAGTGTCTATGGTAAGCCGCTTTGGCGGCAACTGAACTGGAACATATTTGCGAAGAAATTTCCTGTTCCGCAGAGTGACACGTCTAGAACCATCAATGCGCACAACGTACTGGTCAAACTGGCGCACCTCAATTACTACTCCTGTCTTATCCCACTTGCGTGGGAATGAGCCAATTTAGTAGTAGTTTTATTCGGTAAAAGTGTACATGACATGGCAATGACATAATGGTGCATAATGATACAATACATATAACAATAATCAAAATATTAAAGAGACTAGAAATATCACATGACATAAGTATACGACAAAATATAAGTATATGAGCCATGTAGTGCCCACCAATACCGGGGATAACACAAAAAGAGGAAAGGATTCCTCTTATTTCCATTGTGGTCCCTGACATTGGAGGCATGACACAGAAAATTATGTTAATTTGTATGAAATTGAAATAAATTCTTTTATTATTTTATTATAAGGCATTAATTGCAATAATTTAGTTGATATCACAATATATCACAGTCCGAGTTTGTATCACATTAAAATCCCAGTTCAAGTTTGTATCACATCAATGAATCATGAAATAGTGCATCACACAAATTGTCAGTCAAACTGTAAAAAGTTCATAAAAATATTATAAAATGTTAAATGTGCAAGCTAAAAATGAGTAAATTACTAAAGGATACAACATATGTGTGTTGTGCTTAAACTTAAGAATATGTAAAATCTGGGACTCTATTAAGACTATTAAAAGATTCAAATACTATTGAAAAATAAACTAAAATTAACTGGCCATTAAATGGGCTTTGATGGCATGCTTGAAGGTGTGGGAAGATTGAATATTTCTAAGATTTTGAGGAAGGCCGTTCCATAGTGCAATACCATTAAAAGCAAAAGATTTTCTACCAAAGCTTCCTATCTTTGGTAAAGAACATCGTCCTGTGTCACTAAAAGAATAGCTTACACAGGAATCTGATGATGAAAGTGCAGACACTCTGGACCTGGTACAGCGGTCATGGACCTGATTAAGGGGTACAAAATGCTCCTTAAGGTATTTTGGGGCTGTGTCAGACTTTATTTTATGGACAAGGCAAAAAGTTATCTGATCAACTCTTTTGGAGACCGGTAACCAGTTAAGAACCTTAAATTGCTCTGGCCCAACATGTGACCTGCTGTCCTTATTCAAAACAAAACGAACCAATTTATTCTGGGTTGTTTGGAGCCTTTTCTTCCAATACTGAGTCAAACTTGGGTACCAAAAAGAACAAACATAATCAAAATGGCATTGAATTAAGGACATGACCAAGAGTTTCCTAGTGTGGAGATCCAAGAATTGACTTTTCCTATACAAGTATTTCAGCCGGGCATTTGCTTTCGTAACCACTGATCGTGCAATTTCTTCACAGGAAAGGTTCTGGTCCAAAGTTGCACCGAGATATTCTATCTGTGTAGCATTTTAATTTGTATTGTAAACGTGCTGTCCTTTTTAATGATTAAAGATAATGTGATGAAATAAAACAATAAAATTGTATAAAACACTACTTAAAAGGTATCCTAAAATCCAAATGTAGTAAAATAATTTCAAAGTGATTCTTGCAAGTAAATTTCAAAATGAAATAAAAAAACTGCATGTCCTCATAACGTTGTGTTGGTAAGGTATCGAACCAGGGAACTTCAGATCATTAGTCAGGCATTTATACCAATACACCACAACTCATTGGCGTGTGTACTTAAGGGCCCAGTTACACAGACGGTCGGTCCCCAATCGGTCATTTAATTTTAAATTTACTCGCTGTTATGATCGGTTGTCATGCGTGATTTTATTTCTGGTTTTCTGTTTAAACGGCCATCGGTGACAGAATGCAAACTCAAACTGGAATGGGTCGATGTTTAAATGCTGAAATACTTTTGGTTTTTATCGTTTGTAAATCGGAGCTAAATCGGGCGTAACGCTGATTAATCGGTGTTTGATAGCTAGTCATCAGTGGTTAAACACTTTCTGTCAGATATGACCGGGGATTCATATTTGGTTATCTTTGTCCGATCGGCGACATCGGTGATTAAAAGCTTGCATATCTCGTGATATAGGTTGCCATCGGTTATTTTTAAAATATTTTCACCGATCGAGAATTTTAAACGTGTTTAAAAATCCCAATCGGTAATTTTTCACCGATGAAACTTATCTTTCCCCAATAGCAGTTGATAGGTGGAAAACAGGTGACCAATAGGTGATATCGGTGTTAAATACGTTGTCATCGGTTCACTCCATAATTTGACTAAAAAAACTACCGATCAATCACCGATGGCTCTGTGTAACTGGGGTGTAACAAAGATATCGATTTATATGTTAGATACCACTGTTTATCACATGACCTTTACGGAAATTAATGAAGTGCCAGGTCAATATTGTTGGACAATAAGTATTTTGTATGGATGTCAAAATACTACAATGTACTTTGTTTACAGTGTGCTACCTTTACAACACACAACACATCACCGCACATTCCTTGTTACTTTCTGCAGCTTTTTCACATCTTAGATCCTCTAAATTCATTATCAAAATATTATCAAACACATATCTGACCTTTCTAAAGAATTTAGACATTATTAATTTCTGAAGCATAATGTGCCTTTAATGGAAACTTAAAACACATATAAAATATAAACATTTATACATACATGTATTTACATATATGAAATATGTAATATGTCCGGATGTATTTATAAGTATAAGTATCAAATTCAAAAGAAGTGTTTCAATCATTCATTTCCTTTTCTACTTATTTTGTTTTCCTCACTAGATGTTAACTAGACTAGATACCAGTTATGATTAAAGGGAGAGTATATGATGATTATATATGTAATAATTATTTTTAATTAGTTCCCTTACTATGTCACTGTGTGATTTTCTCAAAGCTAATGATGTTTTTTTTTATTGGAAGATCATACAAATTATGGGAAATAAGCATGTTACTTTGCGTTTCATTTTGAGGTAATTCAGACCAGTATTTATCATGACAGCTGGTCACATAAAATGTTGCGAAATGCATATATACACTCTCAAATAGACATTTGACCAGTACAACCTAAAAGGCGGTTTCATATATAGAGAATATTGAATGAGTGTAACAAAAAACATTTTATAACCTATAGAAAGTTACGTTAAATATAGCTTAATAGGTTTTTCATTAATAATTTATTGTCAAAAAAAATTGTTGAAAAAAAGAAAAGAAAAAAGTTATTTTATATATTAAACATCAAACAAATAAGTTAACAATGTTCAAAGAACAAAATATTTTAAGAATATAAATAAGAAAAACTTTAAAGTATTTGATTTAACAGAATGATATGTATGATAACAGCAGAATTAATATAAATATTTATATATGAAAAGTTAGAAAATAATAATAAAATAAACAAAAATGATGAAATGTCCACGTTCTATTGTCTATTCTCGCGCATGCGCATTGAACACTTCCTGTTTGACGTTGTTATTTTACAGATACCCGCGGTAGAATGTTGACATCCGGTAAAATTCTCAAGCATGCGCATTGAACACTTCCTGTTTAACGTTGCGTGGCTATTTTTACAGGTACCCGCTGTAGAATGTTGATTTCAGTATGTCTTGGTTGATGTGACGTGGCAAGGGAATTTTAAATCGTTATTGAAATCCGTAATTGTTCATAAATGTTTTATTTCCTTGAAGATTCTTCTAAATTGATCTATATGTAAACGTAAACTTTATATACACAATTTAATAGTTATATTTGATTATTTAATGGCACATCTGTAAACTCTTTTCTTGTTGTTTCGTCGCTGTAAAAGAGATTGTCTTGAAGTTAAGAATACGGCAAAGTGATGACAGAAATATACTTCGTCATTTATGTAGCAATGTTTTTGAGTATTTTTTTTAATTTGTCTGCTGTTGCACAATTCTCAAAATGTTCATGGGGTATTTATTTTGGATATCTTTTTCTCATAGCGTCGCACAAATAACTGCTTTACATAATAAGTTATCATAAGTATTTCTCTGTTGTTTTTTTTAAAGTTTATATAACACATAGAAAACCACATTATATTGATAAACGGAGGTTTTCGGCTTCTTTGGTTGAAGACAGGAACAAAAGCTTTTTGGTTCTACCATTTTGTTGTTGACGTTGACGGCCATACATTTAAACATCGTAGAACCTTTTGTCACATGGTTTTACATCGAATAAGGTGTTTGTTCATGGTTATATGTACATAGTTGTACATCGAAGAAGATGTTTTTTCATGGTTATATGTACATGGTTTGACATCCTAGAGGCTGACTGTAATAGTGTCTAGTCAGGCGGTGTTTTACTGTACCGGCGAGGTCGCTCGCACCTCTCTGTCTTGGTTGGACGACAAGTGAGCGTTAGACATATAATTTTGCATTTTCGTCCGTAATCAGATCGGTTAATAAATATCATTAACAATAAACATAATTTTGTTTCAGATATATGAATAACAAGACCATTGCCATAAAATACATAGGATAAGAATTCCAATGAAAGATGTACTCGAGTATAAGTATTTTATCTTTAATGTAATACTTGATATTTAATAATTACCTTTCATATTGAATTGTAAACATATTTTTTAAACTAAGCTCTAAACGTTTGTTAATTTCAATAAGAAGACTTATCTCAATTTAAACATTATAATTATAATGAGTGTTCGATTCACAGTTTCACATATTTATGAGCCGTGTCATGACAAAACCAACATAATGCCTTTGCGACCAGCATGGATACAGACCAGCCTGCGCATCTGCGCAGTCTGATCAGGATCCATGCTGTGCGCTTACAAACCGTAAAATAAGTAGAGAAACTGATAGCGAACAGAATGGATCCTGATCAGACTGCGCGGATGAGCAGACTGGTCTAGATCCATGCTGGTCGCAAAGCCATTATGTTGGTTTTGTCGTGACGCGGCTCATACACACACACATGTTATTCATAGATAAAGTAAATAATCAATTTGAAGCTCATGATTAAGTGCTGTCTATTACTTAAAGATGCATTTTTATTAACCGATCTATAAATAAACATATTGCGAACGAAGTGAAGCGAGAAAATTAGTTTCTTAAACCTGTATATAACCTATAACCGACTTACAGTTAGCCCCGCCTATTCAAATTGAGTGCAATATATGTAATTGGCGGAGTCCATTAAATCAGCTCATTTAACGTATAAATTTAATACATCCAGTTGAGTTACATGTATGTATGGTAAATATTTTGGCATTTAAACAAAATATAGCGATTTCATTTGCAGACAAATTTTGGCGAACTGTAAAAATATCAAAGATACATGTTTATTTCTAATAAACAACTTAAAAATTAATATAACTGAATACTACCACCAAAAACATAAAAAATATATAATTAAAGTAATGCAATTTTCTGTTTTGTAGTAGTTATGTTAACTGTTTACCACACTTTTCTTATGTTATTAATGTATATATTTTTTATAATAACTATTAACGAGGCATATCATATGGTCATTTTACCGAAAATTAGTATAGCATATAACACGGATAATAACGTTCCATAACAATTCAACTAATCCTTGTAAAATCATTTAATAATAACCTTTGTGTTACAGGATGACCATTATTTAAATGATATTGAGTAATGACAAGATGCTTTAAATGTTGTGGAACAAACAATCTAAGATTAGGATTGTCATCTACATTAGACACATAATAAAGAACTTTGTCAATTTCTTAATATTTGCTCTGCACTGATTCAGTTTGTTGTCTGTGACGTAGTAACATTTTCAGTTCAAGAATAGTTTGATCTTTATCTTGTTCTGACGCCGTAAATAATGTTTCTAATTATTTTATATCTTCTACAATTGGCTCTTGAATTTGATATTCTTTGTTTGTTATTTGTTTAGCATTAAGATGTGTAGAATAAAAAGCATTTACTTCATAGCTTTCATGCGTTTTCGCAGCATGTCTATTATCATAATTTGAATTAGTATTTGTTTTAGAGACTGTTATTTCGAAGGCATTGACATAAATATCAGGCTCGTAAAGTTCGATATCAGACTTATTAGTATTTTTGTCATCAGCTGGAGGTCTAGAAAAGAAATCGGCGATTAAATATAATTTTCCGGGTAAAAATTCAATTTTGCAGTTATAGGCAGAATTATTTAAAGCTCAAAGCTGAATTCTTTTGTTTTGCATAGGTGCTTCTTGAAAATATTTTAAAGGTTTTGGTCTGTAAATATAGTAAACTCTGCATTGTGTAAATAACGCATACTGGATACTGAATGCTTCTTTTTCTATGGTACTGTACTTTCTTTGAGATCCACTTAATTTATGAGATAAGAAGTATATAGGTTTTTCCATACAAGATTTGTCACACTTCCGACTTAAACAGAACAGAACAGAACAAACATTTTATTTGTCACAAACATATATACATGTTCATCGCCAATACGTTGTAACAATGTATGGCGGTAAAGAGTAACATAATTATGAGAAAAGTATAACATAATTTATCACACAAACATATTAACACGACATTCGAAAAGCTGTAAACAAATTATATATACAAACTATAGTACAGGACATACATTACATATGTAAAGTATTAGTACATACGTGTTTCATAAACAGGGTGATTGACATGTTTAATTGTATTTCTAGAATTTAGTTCATGTACACAATTTTGAGGGAAAAAAAAGATACAAAAATAAAAATATATATGTTTTTATGACAATTATACAGTTAAGACAGTAAGTACATAGTGTAACGACTTGACAAATACATATTTACAAGTGTGTACTTTATATAATTTGTATAAAAGTATATTATATCGTTAACGTTACTATAATTCATCGTTTAATTGTACATTTCCACGTTTACAATTAGCCAGATAGATATATTTTGCAAGTTTGTTAAGAGTACATTTATTTTCACATTTCATCAAATTTTTAAATTTCTGTATACTTGGCCAAGAATTGTAATATTTTGGCAGATATTCCATTCTTATTGATCTATAATATGGACAAACCATCAAGAAATGGTATTCATTTTCAATCATATTCATGTTACATTTAGTGCATTTTCTATTGTTTCTATCAATATTCCGATGTCTGCCTTCTTCAATCAACAAGTCAACAAAATCAACAAAACATCTATTATTTTAATATCAACTATCATTATACGCGATTATGGAAACAACATCTTTTATATGTTTTTATCCGATATAACGATATACCCTTCTAGACTGTAGACTTTGGAATTCATATTTCATTGTACAAACACAACTCTGATAGATATCATTGCTTTGAAATAATCTGCATCAATCATTTAGCTTGAATATAACAGATGAGCTGACTCAGAGTGTAATAATGTCAATTTAAATCAGTGAAATGAACGGTAAATGTACATAATAAATAAATGAATTGTTTCGAAGATTTGAAATAATACGAACACTTATTCATATATGTTTTACTTGTTTTTGGCGAGGTTTTGTGTTGTTGTATTTGTTAATTCATTCTTCTATTTTATATAATATTATATTTCAAAAGTTTATTTTTCCTTTTCGACCGTAAAGTTGTGCATAAATCTCTTGTTCAAATATTAAAGACTGGTTTTCAAATTCGAATTCGAATTAGTTTTGACGATATTAAAATACCTCAGAGAATTTGACTGGACATTTTTCTTGGGACTTTCTTTTTACATATCATATTACAAATTTCTGATGGCAATGACGTCATGACATGCGAATGATACAACTATTACACTGACTTATTTAACTAGTGTAAAAGTTGAGTGAAAATGTCGTAATGCAAATGAGCCACGTCACGACAAAACCAACATAGTGCGTTTGCGACCAGCATGGATCCAGGCCCGGCTTTCACTAACGTTCTCAAAGTAAAAATCTCAGCTCAAATCTGAGATTTTTCTCAAATAAGAAATTGAGATTGAGATTTTTCTCAGTTTGGCTTTCACTAAAAAATATTGAGATAAATCTCAACTTAAATTTTGAGATTTTTCTCAGATATATTGAGAGAAGGTTTGGTTGTCTCAGATTATGTCTCAGTGAAGCTAAATTATTATTCTCAGAAGTATTTTTACTTTTTGCATGGTTATTTTGATAAATAAACATAATTAGACCTTTTTGGCAATTAAGTTCCTATTATTTTCATATATTTAGTAATATATTGACTGATTATTGTGGGTGACATCATGCGCTTTAATTCATGACGTCATGAAATTATGACGTCACAATTATCATACTGAAAATAATTTTGTTTTCTTTTGATGTATATTCATTCTTGATAAATCATTTTCATTAGTATTCAAATATTTACACATTTGCAATTGCTTTTGTTGTTTTTGTCATTGTTTCTTCTTCTTGTTGTTGTTGTTGTTCATTGTAAATAAAACTTAATGCAATAATTAACAAATAACACATGGCCTTGAGGGCAATATGCAAGTTTACGGACTGGTTGGTCAGACTGAGGAAGGTATATGGCCCGAAGCGCAGCTGAGGGACATATACCTTCCGAGGTCTGACCAACCAGTCCGTAAACTTGCATTTTGCCCGAAAGGCCATGTTTTATTTGTTATATTATACCGAATCTAAATCCTTTCATCACTTTTGTTTCTGACATCTTTACTATAATTTACTTTCAAATAATAATTCATTTGTTCAGTGTGTGAAAAATTTCAAACCCTAGTCGGAATTATTATTATTATTTTCAAGCGATAGAGCAAAAAAATCATGCTCTTCTTTTGTTATTCAATTTTTGTAAATCAAATTAAACAGGCAAAAAAATGAACTTTAAGATTTAATATGACGTCATATCCAGTCCATATAAGAATTATGGACCGCCCCCGGTCTGTATGCGGTTTATGGACCGGATGACGTCATATTAAATATAGAAGGGCGTATGCAAATGAGGTATAATATATATATAAAACATTTCCCTGTTGCGTCTTCTTACATCAAAACAGCAACTATATTAATATATACATGATATACTAAGTAACAAAAAGGAACACTCTATGTTTTACTCATAGAAGCCGGTTAACAATTTACACTAAGATAGCCGCTTATGTCTTGAGTAAAAAAAAAACAACAGTCTCAGTTGAGAAAATTCTCAAATGTTGAGAACAAGTTTAGTGAAAGCCAACTTGAGATTTTTCTCAGGTGAGTAAGAATCTCAGTCAATACTGAGACAATCTTAAGTTGAGATATATCTCAGTTTGAGAACGTTAGTGAAAGCCGGGCCAGACCAGCCTGCGCATCCGCACAGTCTGATCAGGATCCATGCTGTTCGCCATCAGTTTCTCTTCTTGTAATAGGAATGATACGTGAACAGCATGGTTCTTGATCAGACTGCGCGGATGCTGTTCGCAAACCCACTATGTTGGTTTTGTCGTGACGCGGCTCAAATAATATTTTAGTCAAGAGTGGCAAGAGCAAACATATCATCGATCAAGTTTATATAATAAAACAGTTCATGAATTTAATACAACGAAACTCAACGTGAATAACCTTATCACACCTTGTAAAATGTTAAAATGTAATGATATTGAATTTACATACTTTGTTTCTTTATATGTTGAAGTATACAAGGTTTAGGCTTTGTTTGCAATGTTTTACGCAAATTATTTCTTCTACAATCGCTAAAAAGAAAATTGCTCAGTCTGCATATCCCCACCACTTCTGAATAACTGGAATAATTTATTTTTCTATCAATGCAATGGGTTAAATATCTTTACCAAATTGTTATACTTATCACACATTTTTAGAATAATAGTTTTTGAAAGAGGCAGTTTAAAACAGTACAAATAAAGTTCACAACGTCATTGAATCAAATGCGTTTTACACGACGTAAATCAGAAAGACATTATTATACAGATATCCCCCTGTTGAATTGGGAATGAAGACTCAGCGGAATGTAATAAAACATATCAGCCATCGGCGACCTGTAAAGACATATAAAGCTTCGGAAATTAATTCCAGGCAGATTTCAGTTACATTCTTTTTAATAAAAATGACTTAAAGGTATGACTTTGTTGTAATACCTTGTACCTCATACTTTGCAATACAATTGGTCATGTTAGAAGCAAAATGTTAACAAATACATCACAACAGTAAGTGCCAAGTGCTGTGTGGCAGCAGTAAAACGTTGCCCCATACTTCAGTGTTGTTATTTTTTCTGGTCCTTCGGGATCATTGAGTAAAGCACGTTTAAGAGTTGAGAATTGTGTACCGCTCAAGCCGGTGCTATTGAAGCGTGTGGGATATTGTACTTTTCATTTTCCCTCGTGAACAGACTTAATCAAACCGAGTCTGAAATTTTCATTTAATTTTGTTGTTTTTAATACTTCCTCCAAATATGTTCATGTAAATTTGCTGTTTTATATGCTTCCTATGGATCACATTTTCAAGTTGGTATTTTGACATAACCTGTAAATGTTCTGAATGTCAGCATGTAAAAGAAGCAACATATGGTTCAGCCGTATGGAAAATGGATAACATTTTGCTAACTGTGACCCGATATCAATAATACCAACAATAAAATGATTTGGATTTGAAATTAGAATGTTTTTCGGTTTTAAATTTTTATATTCAATAAGAAAATATACCGTAAGCATAAGCACGTTTAACTTGTTTAGACATAAATGTGTTCGACAACACCGTATTTCGTTGTTGTCCTACCTTCAAATTTAAAGATGTGTCGTAATTCAATTTTTCGATGTCAAATTAAGACATTTAGTCAAAAGGGCAGCCAAAATAATGAAAAATATATATCTTTAACTTCTTATTTCAAAAGTTTTGATTAGCATTAATGATTAACGTATCTTTTAACTACTTGATTAAGAGAAATAATTTTGATAATTTTTGTTTATACAACGGACCCAAACTAGTCTACGTATTCCCAGATATTTAACTGAAACATTTTTTGACTTATTATCTCATGTTTCAAATTGTTAAAAGCATTTTCGTCAACATGTGACATAAGTGAATAGATTCCATAGACTTTATGTTTGTCGATCTTTCAATAATTTTGAAAACAGGGCAAGTTGGAGAAACTGTGCTTGAATGTAATTTATATTTAAGTGGAAAATGTCCTTGTGAAATAAACCATCTTTCATTGTTACAGTATAGTTTTGTGTTTTAAATACCGACACGCAAAATAGGATAACTTCGACAAGTTTGCATTTTTCCCTTTCGATACTGATTAACAACATATGCTAAATATTGAAACTGTGCTTAAAGGTTAGATAATTGATTGATATAGGTTATACTATTCATCTTTAATTTAACCGTTAATTTTTTTAAATTTGTAACCAACACATGTTTACTGAAACACAAGAATGATTACATATCAAGTCATCATTGAAATTATACTCACTCCAAAAATGTGTGTATGACTTGAACCGTGGCTTAGAAAATAGATCCTGTAAATTGACATGTTTTAACAATAGTGACATACTTAAAACAATCGCGTCTTATATAAATTGTTCTCATTTTTAGCTCACCTGTCACATTTTAGTGACAGGGTGAGCTTTTGTGATCGCTTTTCGTCCGGCGTCCGTCCGTCTTCCGTAAACTTTTACTTTAAATGACATCTCCTCATAAACCACTAGGCCAATTTCATCCAAACTTCACAGGAATGTTCCTTTGGTGGTCACCTTTAAAAATTGTTCAAAGAATTTAATTCCATGAAGAACTCTGGTTGCCATGGCAACCGAAAGAAAAAACTTTAAATATCTTCTATTAAAAAACCCTAAGAGCTAGAGCTTAGATATTTGGCATGAAACATCTTCTAGTGGGTGTCTACCAAGTTTGTTCAAATAAAAGCCCTGGGGTCAAAATTGACCCCGCCCCAGGGGGTCATTGATTTTCCCTATATGCATATAGTAAAAACTTAAAAAATCTTCTTTTAAAGAACCCAAAGAGCTAGAGCTAAGATATTTAGCATGAAACATGTTCTAATGAGTGTCTACCAAGTTTGTTCAAATAAAAGCCCTGGGGTCAAAATTGGCCCCGCCCCAGGGGGTCATTGATTTTCCCTATATCCATATACATTAGTAAAAACTTAAAAAACCTTCTTTTAAAGAACCCAAAGAGCTAGAGCTAAGCTATTTAGCCTGAAACATGTTCTAGTAAGTGTCTACCAAGTTTGTTCAAATAAAAGCCCTGGGGTCAAAATTGGCCCCGCCCCGGGGGTCATTTATTTTCCTTATATGTGTATAGCAAAAACTTAAAAAATCTTCTTTTAAAAAACCCAAATAGCTAGAGTTTAGATATAAACCATGAAACATCTTCTAGTGAGTGTCTACAAAGTTTGTTCAAATAAAAGACACGGGGTCAAAATTGGCCCCGCCCCGGGGGTCATTGATTTTCCTAATATGTGTATAGCAAAAACTTAAAATCTTCTTTGAAAAAACCCAAATAGCTTGAGTTTAGATATTAAGCATGAAACATGTTCTAGTAAGTGTCTACAAGGTTTGTTCAAATAAAAGCCCTGAGGTCAAAACTGACCCCGCCCCAGGGGTGTCATTGTTTTTAACTATAAGTGTATCTAAAAAAACTTTAAAAAAATCTTCTTTTAAAAAGCCCAATGAGCTAGAACTTAGATGTTTAGCATGAAACATCTTCTTATGGGTGTCCACCAAGTTTGTTCAAATAAAAGCTCTGGGGTCAAAATTGGCCCCGCCCCAGGGGGTCATTGATTTTCCCTATATGCATATAGTAAAAACTTAAAAAATATTCTTTTAAAGAACCCAAAGAGCTACAGCTAATATATTTAGCATCAAACATGTTCTAATAGGTGTCTACCAAGTTTGTTCAAATAAAAGCCCCGGGGTCAAAATTGGCCCCGCCCCGGGGGTCATTTATTTTCCTTATATGTGAATAGCAAAAACTTAAAAATCTTCTTTGAAAAAAACCAAATAGCTAGAGTTTAGATATTAAGCATGAAACATCTTCTAGTGAGTGTCTACAAAGTTTGTTCAAATAAAAGCCCTGGGGTCAAAATTGGCCCCACCCCCGGGGGTCATTGATTTTCCTTATATGTGTATAGCAAAAACTTAAAATCTTCTTTGAAAAACCCAAATAGCTAGAGTTTAGATATTAAGCATGAAACATTTTCTAGTAAGTGTCTCCAAAGTTTGTTCAAATAAAAGCCCTGGGGTCAAAACTGGCCCCGCCCCAGGGGTGTCATTGTTTTTAACAATATGTGTATGGTAAAAACTTTAAAAAAATCTTCTTTTAAAAAGCCCACTGAGCTAGAGCTTAAATGTTTAGCATGAAACATCTTCTTATGGGTGTGGGGGGGGGGGGGGGGCTATAAACAGGTGAGCGACCTCAGGGCCATCATGGCCCTCTTGTTTGTCTTTACCAGTTTATTTGACAACAAGCGATTTATACGTTTTTTTATTAAAATTTCGCCATAAATATCTTGATAAGATAGTACAATTACTGAATGTGTACTTAAATTCGCGGAAGCAAATTTTCGCGGAAAGGTCCATTTTGGGGCAATATACAAATATTCACGCTATTTTGAATTCGCGAAGGTGACTGCCGAAAATCATAAATTTGCGTACACCCATCAGGTTAAAAAATAAGAGAAATTACTCTTACATTATTAGACAATGATTTTCGCAAGCAGTCTTCTTTCATTTTACATACTTTTTACTGAAACAGTAATCATTGTTGGATTTCACAGTTAGTTTCAACACATTGTGTCAAACAATACGCTATTGTACAGAACAAAGACATTAAATTTGTCTAGCGGACATGGCAAACGAAAGAATGTTCATTAACGTGCGTGATTTTTAAACAGCACTGAATGAGCAAAATCACTCTTTGAAAGCGCCACGAAAACTAGACACATGGCAGCCGTGAACACACTGATATACATTGTTCTATAGATGCGCGAACATATTATTTTATTCTTTATTATAGTCTCATCAATGTGATACAGTATATACAACATATCATATATAAAATGCATAATTAAAAAGAAGACACATTGTCACTCTCTACAGAGTTATAAGAGACTTTGTATATGTTAATATCATAAATACAAGTAAAATCGTTATAATTACACCATTGAAATGGAGAATTAAAATTCACATATTATAGTACAAACATAATATTTTCATCTATATATGGGACATTCATGATTGAATATAGTATGCCTTAGTCATGTTCTGGTCCAGAACTTCTGGATATGTTTAAGTAAAAACATGGATATATAGGATGTAATTTATTGTATGATGTGAGAATTTGTATATACAGGACATGACTAGGTACACGTACATGTTTATAGGGAAGGTGACCAAATTTAAACAAGGAAGTATAGAATATTTCAAGTAGGGACATAAATGTATATGATCTGATCAAGTACATATTTGTAAGGGACATAATCATGTAAGAATATGAGTGTAAGGAATGTTACAAGTAAGAAGCCGGTATCAAGTACATGTTTGTAAGTAACCTGGTCATGTATAACTAGTAAGAACATAGATGTTTAGGACGTGACTAAGAACATATGACTATATAGAACTTATTGGTGAAGAAATATTCGCGCTGAACATGAAAACGCGGATCAAATGTCCCCCGCGAAGATGCAAAAAAATTAAAGCCCCAAATTTATTTTTAACAAAATTGTTTTATTTTTTGTTGCATTAGTTTTTTATAAAGTCAAAACCATTTTAAAAGCGTTTTATTTTTTAAGAAATCAAAAAAAACCCAAAGAAACATTTACTTTAAATTTTTAAGGGAAATGAAAATAAAAAGGTAAAATTATAATATAATTTTACTAAAATTAAATATAAAAATCATTGTAAATTAATTTCTTTTTTAAAACTTCCCGCTGGGGGTTTCAAATTTCCGACGGGGGACTTTGGGATTCTTTCGTGTAAAGGAAAACCTACCCCAGTTTAGCTTAGGAAACCCGTCGTGGTTTCTACTCAGGTCCCCTTTCCCGTGCCTGAAATAATGCAAGGAAGGGCACCTGAGGTCTTCCTTTACCAGTAAAGCTGGAACGTCGCGATATGACCTATACTGTGTCGATGTGACGTAAAACCCAAAACAAACAAACAAAATTAAAACTTATTAAACCATACGTATTGCATTACTAAAATTCTTGCTCTAAATAAAAAAAAAAGAATTTTACATATATATCAACAAACAGAATACCGACGCTTAATACTCAATATTGTAATAACAGACGCAGCCAATAGTTGGATTATCTGTCTTGTGTAAATCATCATAAATTAAATGATTTTCTTCAATAATCTGGAAACGATTTACATGTTAAAAGGGCACATTTTGTGCAGCAGAATACTATCAGGAAACAAACATGCACAGTTCCTATTGTTTTCACCTTCAAATAGGTCATGTAAAAATACAATGCCAGGCAATGTGTTAAGATCATTAGACTCCCCTTCCCTTTATGTAGAACAGAACACAATCGGAAGATAAAAATTTGCGGAAGATCTGGACCGCACGTAAGTATAATCTAATTTCGATCGCTTTAAAAACAATCTTAAACAAATGTAATGAACTATTTTACACAAATATTTTTTAATGTTCTTGGTGTAGGCTGGTTTATAATTGCATTGCACAACATTTTGTAATTCATGTTCAATTTAACTACTCTGACAAAACATGATGGATATATGCAGCGATTCAATGGCAATATTTTTTTTTCTTATTTTTTAAAACCCCGTCAGCCCGCAAAAATTTTGACCGTGTTTTAAAATGCGACAAATAAATTTGGCCGGGGTTGAAAATTTTGTCATCCAAACCTTAAAATAATGTAAGGGGAAATTTTCCCCTTTTTGCATTGAATTTTATAAGCATCTCCCTAAAAGGGCAAAAAAGAAAATTTTTAAATTTTCCCCAACAAAAAAACCCATTTTTTGATAATTTAAAAATGGTTATGAGCATTTAAATATCAAAACCAAATAAAATTTTGTTTGAAACATTTATGTTGATTTTAAAAAAAACAAATTTTTTATCACAAATTTTAAAAAGTTTAAATGCTTTTACTGTTTTGGGGCAAAAAAACAAAGTGTGACTTTATGGAAACTACACTAAAATTATTTTTACCATTAAGAAAATCGTTATGGTATTTTCTCTTGCATTTAAGAAGATTTACATAACTCCGCAATAGTATTGTTTGTTAATTGATTAATTGCGTTTATTAAATAAAATATTTAAACCCATCAGATGAAAGTTAAAGGACATTATCGCCATCAAGTGCTTTCTCATGGTCTTCACAAATGGGACAACCAGTTAAAAGTTTTAATCAAAATATTAAACATTTTGATTTCTTCTCTTTTATGTATTACAAGTTAAAAGTTTTAATCAAAATATTAAACATTTTCCTTTCTTCTCTTTTATGTATTACCAGTTAAAAGTTTTAATCAAACTATTAAACATTTTCCTTTTTTCTCTTTTATGTATAAATATCTCTGTAATGATTGTTTCTTCTTTGACATATTGTTATACAAATAACAGTCCTTCAGAGTGTTGGAATCTGTTTTTAGTTATAGGCTGCATTATTGTGTTTTATCTTATTTAGTAGGAGATTTATGTAAGAATTGTAACAAATGAGTTGTGTCTTTGTAAGAGAAATCCTCGTTCAAGCCCATTATATTGAATCGCATCACAAACAATTCACTAAAGAAAAAAGAAAGAAACAATTAACTGAAATAAGTGAGCATTGAACATGCATTACTTTTACACATGAGAGTTTGAATATTACCGACACATTATCAATTTTCAAATCTAAAAGTTTTTTACTGCACAAATTCTTGATTTTCTTCCCAAATTTAATTGCACGGATTTTAACGAATCAGAAAGACAACATTAAAGCATTCGTAATAACTCTGCAAAAAAGGGACTCAAAATGAATATTTTGGCCCGGGGAATTTTAATTTTCCCCTTAAGGAAGTTTTTGGGCCAAAATTGAAAAATTTTGACCTTTTTCTTTCTTTTTTCTTCTAGGGTTTATTAGTTTAAAGTCTAAAAAGACCAAAAAAGAAAAATTGCAACCCTTTTTTGCTTAAATTAGGGCTAAGTATCTCACAAAGATATGCTTTTCAAATTATTCCTAAGTTTAATTAGTTTGTTTATATTTTTGTTTTAAGTGCCAAAACTATTATATTTTCAAATTTTATGTTTGTATATTTGTGGAGTTCCTTTTCTCAACATTACCCAGAAATTTAAAGTTGATTAAGTATACGCGGATTTTTTCAAATATACTAAATCTTGTTACATCCAATATCATAAGTGTTTAGCACAAACAACCACAATCATATTTAAATAGCACCCTTATCAAAGAATGAATGATTGATCTTAAATTAAAAACGAAATTTTGAAGGAAAAAATAAGAATAAAAAAGATGCTTATAAGAATAAGACATTATGCTGCATATACATGTGTGAGATGAATGTTCTTGTAATTTGTATATTCTAGACACATCTTGTTTCCTAAATATCTAAAACATATCTGCAAAATCAATTCATAAACGCAACAAAAAAGCATTCTTGCATCAAAATTGGTGATGTAGCCAATGAATAGGGCTATGCTTTTGTAACAACCATAACGAGTTACGGCCCTTTAATACAGGAACGCCATTTGCAGGTAAACATACGTAAACAATACGTTGCACTTGAAACTATATTTTTTAAGGTTAGTTTGCTTTTATTCTGTTGTAAGTAATAATGCGAGTATTCATTTGATGTAATTTTAATGAAATGTATAAATAGTTTCTACTACAATGTTTTATTTGATATTATTCGTAGTGCAGACTATATGATCTATATAACATTATTAGCAGGTGCTCGTTTCTGTATAATTGTATTGTAAGTTGGTTAGCCAACCATAAATAGCCGTAAGAGGGCGTTGTTGTGCAAAGCATATATAAGCAGAGGTATTCAAGGTGAGTTTGGGTTTGTGTTGGTGGAAGTCAGATTGTCAACATCTAAATTTGAAGCTTTGAAGTTATACCTGCTATATGTTGTCTGTAATCCGTGTTCTCTAGGGGGCAACGCTACCGGAGAGGATTGCAGATTTCTATATAGTAGAAAGTAAACCGGGCTGCAGGATATTTGTTGGATAATTGTTTGGAAATAAATAAAACAGAAACTTAGTAAATATAAGCATAGTATAATAAGTAGGCATTGAGACGGGTTATATGTTTGAGAGGCTCGAGACTAGGCATAGAGACTAGGAAAGATTTGGGATTGTAAACAAATATATCAATATTGTGTATTGTTTATCTAATATTTGTTTAATTCAAGTTGATTAATTTATATTCCAATCATTTTGAAATCATTGGTCTTCAATCATTTAGGTAAGGAAACCTAGAGGAAAATTATTAATATAATATATTTTTTAAATTTGAATTTTCTCGGTTTAAAATTTCACTTTTAAAAAAACAAAGGGGTCGGTTTTGGAAACGGTGGCCCAGTGGTTTAAAGGGGTCTGCCCCTTTAACCCAGATATTATGGGTTTGGCCCTATTCGGGGGGCCCTTTTTTCCTTTTGATTGAAAAATTTCACATGCCCCTTTGGGCAAGCTTTTCAATTTTTAAAAATGGGCCATTTTAAAATTTTAAAAAAAAAAACTTTTAAAATTTTTTTCCCAAAACGGGGTAAAAAAGTTAAAAAGTATGCATTTTCTGTTTTAATTAAATTACAAAAGGTTTCTTTTACTCTAAAAACAATAGAGTAAACATTTTTTTCCCCCCCTTTTTTTCCCCGTAATTTTCATTCTCATAGAGTCAATGAGACCTAGTTTTTCTTAGGGAAAGGACAAATCTTAAGTGCAGTTGTATGTCAAAATATAAAACTACTTACTACATTTAGGGAGAGGTGTAAAAATCTGCTTTAAAAAGTATGTTAAGTTGTACAACAGTATTCCTAATGTGCCTGGTTTGAGAACAGATCAGACTGCACATTATTTCTTGCTACATTATAATGACAGTGTTTATGATGATGACATCCTGATGCTCCTTCTCATATTAATGAATGATAGTCGTCTCACCTAAAGATTGTCATCTTTATTATTGCAAAAGAAAAAAATGTTGACGATGATGATATGTTGATTACGACGAAGATGCTATGGATGATGATTGTACTGATGAGTGTGAAGATAAATAAAAAAACAAGTTGATTGCTATGCTGGTACTAATGACAATATGACGATATCCTTTGCATGATCTTAAAAATATAATGGAAAAGGTTTTTGTTTCCTATTTCTAATACAGGAACGTTAAATTTACCGCAGTAAGGTAACATGAGCTGAAATGGTAAAATATAATGATTCCTGTACCATTGTATATTTCTGCTACATTTCTAACTCTACATACATGTATAATAAGTTTTCGAATAAATAAAATCTATAAATGTGATCTTGGTTGGGTAAAATACTACTTGACATATCATATTTACAAATTAAACTAAGCAAGGTATATATATGTATGTCATAAGTTTTAGTGGTATAATATTCTTAAACCTAGGTTAACTTCATGCAAAATTACTAAGTAATAATATATCAATATCTTATCTACAATACATGGTCTAATTGCCATTGACTATGACTCACCTGGATGGCTAAGTAGCACTTCTTCCTTTCTGTCGAAAATGTTAAATCGTATACATATACATGCACAGTGCTTAAACAGGAGGGCAGGTTTTTGTTAACGATAGGATTAATTACAATAATTATTGGATGGACGTAATGTCACTTAAAGTTTGTTCACTTTATTCACTGGTATTATGCAGGTAGAAAAAGAACCAATTGATGTATAAAGTCACTTATTTGTGCCTTGTTTCTTAAACGATCGTCGATGTACACCTTACATTTAAGTAATCAAGAATAATAGAGAAATCAACTCATTTATATATTTGCTATTAGAAGAGAGAATATTTATTCTGAATTTGGTGATGTTTCTAACAAGTTCAATTTATACAGTAATAGCTTTGAGAAACATGCACTATGCATTACTTATGATAACACAAACAACAACAACAACATCAAAACCGATGTGTGACTTAAATATTTTAAATATAATAATAATAATAATAATATCTTTATTTAAAGAAGGTTACACATTAAGAACATACAATATCAATCATATATATCTTATTTTCCAAAGTGGCCTTCTGAAAAAGAAAACAACAACAACAACAACAACAGGACATGCATAGGTAGAAAAATGAATGTATAATATGTAATTTTTAGAATAGTACAACTATATACTTTCGACAGGCACTCAAACAATTTTTGTTTAAACATATATGTATATTGCATCATTTGTTCGTTCGTTCGTTTCATTCGTTCGTTCATATATTTATTCATTCATTCATTCACTCACTCATTCATTCATATGAACATCAAAGATATGCTTTGTATTTTTCTTTAAAAACATTTAAGGTTATTAACATTACGAATATTTAAAGGTATATTGTTCCATATGTTCATGCCATAATAAGAAATGTGTCTTTTAATATAATTTGTTTTAGGGTCTTGTCCATAATACAATATCTTTCCGTGACCTAGATCTTAAGTTATATATTTTGTTGTCGGATAAAAGTCATCAGTTCTGTCATATACGTCGGTGCCATGTTATTTAAAGTTTTAAAAAACAAGCACCGCGTGTGGTATTTACATCTGTCAAGGAACGGTAACCAATTAAGAGTTTCGAATAGATTTGTTGACGGAGATCTTTTGAGGTTTGCTGTAAAAATGATTTTAGCAATTTCGTTTTTGTTAACTTACAAACATTATTTATGTAGTTTGTGTTCCTTTACCCCATATAATACAACAATAGTCCATAATGGGGGCAATATATATGCATTGTAAAAACAATAATTTATATCAAAGTGCAAAAAATACGATATTTTTTTTCAAATTTAAGCAGAAATTTTTTCTTTTTTTCGTTAAGGTTTTTTTTACAAACATTGTCAAATTTGCAAGTGCCATTTTAAGTTTTGTTATCATGCAAAAAACCCAAGACTTTTGATCGTTACTTTTTTTTAAAATTTTTTCATTTTTTTAAGAATTAATTTTAAAATATTACTTTTTGTTTTGGTTCCTATTCCCAAAATAAATTTTGATTTATCTGGTTTTAAGGGGCCTATTATTTTTTTTTGCCCATTTTTTCAATGTTTTAAAAGGCTTGAAGTTTTTTTTTCTATTTTTTGATTATTTCCCCGGGAAATCTTTAAAGATTTAAAACCCGTCTGCGAAAAATTTCAATTTTCATTCTTTCCCCAATTTAAAAAAGCTTTTTTTTGGTTTTTTTTTTAAAATTTTTTTAAAAAAAGGAAAAAAAAAAAAAAGGGGTTCCTTTAATATTAAAACCCCCTTTTTGGAAAAACCGGGAAATTTTTTTCATTGTTTTAAGTTTAGATACCTATTTTAACCCATTTTTGTATTCTTTTTAAAAGATATACAAAAAAATTTAAGGGGTTTTTCAAAAAAATGTTTAAATTTTAAAGTTTATGAAAAAGTTTTTCGGGTTTAAACCCAAATCAAAGGGTTTTTTAGAAAAAAATACCCCCTATTTTTTCCATTTTCAACATTTTTAACCCAAGTAATTAAATTTTAAATTTATGGTCCCAGTTTTCCCATAAATTTGATTTTACAAAATTTCCTGTTTGTTTATTATAAATAATGTTCGTTTTTTCAAAGTTTGATTTGTATTTTTTTTGGCAATTTTGGCGCTAAAAATATTTTGGAAAATAGGAAAAAAATTGATTCGTCAAAGTTATTTGTTTCTTTTTCTTATCCCCGTTTTAAAAAATAACCCCGGAGTTTTTTTAAAAATATTTTGGGAAAATATTAGATTTAATATATTATTGAAAATTTTGATGATTATTGGGAAATAATCTCCCCCAAAATTTTGGGGTTTTTTTGGCCCAAATTCCTTTAATCCCTTAATTTTTTAATATTCATTTTTTCAATAATAAGTTTTCCCTTAAACCCGGTTTAATTAATCTTTTAAATTCATGATGTATTAGCTTTTGGTTTTAAAGTTTTTTCTTTTCTGGAAAAATTTTGTATTGAAATTTGGGTTTTATTTATGACATTCGAGATATTGACAAAATACTTATTTAATTCTTTTATTAAAAAAACAGTTCCGAAAATTTTCTTTTTCCCCGCCCAATAGTCTGTCTGGCATTGTAATAAACCCCTTTTTTTTTTAATTTGAAACGCCCTTTTAAATTTTTTCCTTTAAAAATCCCCGGGTTTTTGTTTTTTTTTAATCGCCATTTTTAAAAAAAATTTTTTTTAAACTTTTTTTTTTTAAATTGATTGTTTTTTTTTCTAAAGAAAATTTGTATTGTTATTTTTCCCTACTTTTGGGATATTTAAATCGGTTCATGTAAAGTTTTTTATTCTCAGAAAAACCTTTTCCGGGGCGGTTTTCACTTTTTGGATACGTTTTTTTTTTATTGGTGCAGTTTTTTCAAATGGTTTTTAAAAATGGGTAAAAAAAGAAAGGGATTCCCTTGGGTTTTATTAGTGCTCGACAAATTTTAAAGATCGGAAAAAAAACAAGGTTTTTCCTGAAAATCAATTTCATAAGTTTTTAAAACATCTATTTTTAAAAATTCAAAATTATGTTCTTTAATAAATCGGGTAAAATGTTTTGATCTTGAAATACCTTTTGAAAAATTGTTTCATTTAATGAGGTATCAGAAAAAAAACCGATTTCAAAAATATATTTTTGTTTACTTTTTGTATAACAGATCTATAATTCTTTTGGGTACGTTTGTTTCCTAGTGGATCTGTTAAAAGGTTTTTCAACAATTTTTATCAAATCCCCATTTTGTATTTTTTTTTTTCTTTTTTTATTTTTGGAAAAAATTTTTAATGACATCTCTAAAATTATTATTTTATATTTTTTATATTATTTAGGGCTTAGTTTTTTTCAAAAATCGTCAACCCAAGATTGGTGAAATTTTGGGGGGCGATATAAAAATTTAAAAAAAGGTTTGAAATTTTGGGAAAAAATTTCCCAACCAAAACAGTTTTCCTAATTCGTCCGTTTCTATATCGTAACGGCGCCATAGGCCCCTTTGTCAGCAATAATATTAAAACCCCCCCGCCTTTTTGACAATTTTTACGGGTCCTTTTTTTCGGTGTAAAATTTGTTAATTTTTAATTCTCGTTGTGTTTTCATCCCCAAAAAATGTCTCAGAAAAACCCAAAAATATTGGCAAATTTAATTTTTTTAAAAATAGATTTATTTTTTTGTCTTTTGGCTTAAGGGGATTAACTTTAAAGGGTGTGAAATTTTAAACTCTTTTTTTAAAAACTTAAAACTGAAAAATTTTTATTTTTGGGAAAATTTTAAATTTATGGAGCGAAAATTTTTAGTACTTTGAATTATTATTAAATTTCCGAAATTTAAGTATGCCCCTGAGGGTTCAAAAGTAAAATTTTTTTAACCAGATAAATAGTTTTCTTTTTAATTTTTTCGTTTTTTAAAAATCAAATCGAAAAATTTTTCGCGTTTTTAACATTTTATTTTAAAAATATAAATTTGGTGGAATCCCAAAAAAAATGGGAAAAACCCTTTAAATGAATTAAAATTTAAAATTTTAAAAATCGCTAAAAAAGATCTTTTTACATAAAATTTATAAGTATTACTCTTTTATAAATACAATTGTATGTTTAAAATTTTTGATTTTAAAATTTTGGTGCCTGTGGGATTTTTTAAATTCATTTATTTGACGCTTTCTGTCCAAAATAAAATTTTCATTTTCGGGTTTTCCCTGTCGTACCCCAAAAAACCCTTTTCCGGTTTCTGGTATTGGGAATATTATTAATTTAAAGCTCACCCCTTAAAGTTTGGTCATGGAACTGGGTTTCTAAAAATTTAAAACCTTTTCATGTCTTTTTAAAAATTTTAAATGCCCTTAATTTTCTGGGAAACCCCCTTTGCCCCTGATTTTTCCCTTTTCCCATTGTATCTCGGCCCCATTCTCCTTTAGATGACCAAATTTTTCCCTTTTTTTACGATTTTATACGCCCCAATTTTTTGGGTTTCCCAAAAGTTTTTTTATCCAATTTATTGGGGTTTATTCCCAAAAGTAAAACATTTTTCAATATACAAAGGGTAATGGCGTGCTTTTCTTTTCAAACTAAAGAGGGAAAAAAAAAACCTAAGTTATTTGGAAGGGGTTACTTCAATTTTGAATATTTGTCTTTAATTTTTTCCCCCCAAGTTGTGGGGAAAAACCCCGTTTATAAAGTTTACAATTTTTTCCTTTATAGGGGCCCGCCCAACACAAAAACCCAAAACCGGGAAAGATAAAGATTTTTTATTTACAAAAAAGAAAAAAGCCCTTAAAATTTAAATCAAGAAATTTTGTGAATGGTTTAAAATTTTTAAAACCCGGTTGGTATATTTTTGCTTCCGGGTTTCTAAATTTATCTAAATGTATTTGTAAATCCCCTTAAGATCATCACGTCTTTAAATATGTGCAAGTGTTTTTTTTGTGTTTGTTTTTTTAAATGAATTTCAAAGATCAATTTTTAAGATCATTTTTTTTCTTAGAGGGGTACAAACATTTTTAAAATTTAAAATTTTTGTAATTTATAGTTATATATTGAAATTGGGGTCTTAAAAACCAAAACAATACCCAAAGGGAGTTTTTAAAATTTTTTTTAAATTTCACCTGTTTGCAATTTATATTACTCTCATAGAAAAAAGTGTTACTTTAGAACAAACTAAGCTAATTGAAAATTTAAATCCTCAAATATTTTTGACGTTTTATTTACTTTAAAGGGTTTTAAAATTAAAATTTCATGTATTTTTTTAAAAATTGGGAATTTAGTGTAACGCGGTAAGGGCAAAAGTGGGAAACGCAAAAAGGACGCGTGTGGAGGTTTTTGGTAGGGATATCAAACCCAAATGTGGTCTTTTGTGGTTGCATTTTTCCGTACTTGTTACTTTTTGCCACCCAAAGAGTGGTCTTTCCCGTCGTTTATGTCCATATTTTCTGAAATTAAAAATTTTAATATATTCATTTTAAAAACTTTTCTCTTTTTTGGGTTCGGGTCACTTTTATTTTTTTTTAAAGGTAAAAAAATTTTGGACGAAAAAAACTTTAAAAATTTCAATATTTTTGTGATCTTTTTTAATACTGACTTTTTTAAAAAAAAAAAAAATTATGCTTGGGACGGGGGAGGGTTTTTCGAAAGGTTTTTTTTGGAAGGGAAACCCAAGGGAACCATAAGCACAGAGTTATAAAAAAATGATGAAAATTGAAAAAAATGTAATTTAAAACAAACAAAAAAGGGCGGTATACGGGGGGGAACGAAGGGGGAAATTGGGGATGAGTAAAATGACCAAAATAATAAAATAAAGTTTTGCTTTGGGACAATACTTTTCATAAAATTGCATAAAAAGGGGGGGAAATAAATTTTTGGGTTCTTGTTGACTATGGGGGTTTTGCCCGACCGTTCATTTTTAGGGGGGATGGAATTGGGGCTTTGAAAGCGTAGCCCTTTTTTGAGCGAGAGAGTATATTGTAGGGAAGATGGGGCCTTTAAGTCCCCTAGTAATAATTGAGCAAACAGAGCCTTTGTCGCGGGGGGGGGGTTTTTAAAAGCCCCCTAGTCATAAAGGATAGCTTTTGTCGGGGGGGGGGGGATTTTACCCGCCTTTTCAAATCTGATGAGAAAACTATTTGTTGTGGGGGAAAGGGGGTTTAAAACCCGCCAAAGTATATTTGAGCAAGAGTGTATTTTTTCGGGGTCGGGGAAACTTTTACCCGCCTAGAATTTTTGGAGCAAAAGTGCTTTTTGTCCGGGGGGATATAGGCTTTAGCCGCCGGTCATATTAAGAAGAAGGAAATGGAAGAGCTTTTTTTGGGCTTGGGGCCCTTTAAAAACCCGGTTAGTCTTTATTTGGGGGAGAGACTTTTTTTTGGATTGCGGGCTTTTAGTCGCCTAGTATATTTAAATAAAATAAACCCATCAAAAAAAACGGGAAATTTAAACATGTCCCTAAAATTAGGGAAAACAAAACCAAAAAACCTCCAACAATAAGTAAAGTTTTTAAACAAAAGGGGGGAAATGTTATTTTTAATAAAAAAATAACCTTAAAATTTATCGCGGGAATTTTAAAGTTTTGACGTTTGTTTTTCAAAATATGGAAATTTTTTCCCCAAACCCGGTTAAAGGGTTTGATAAATTTTAAAAACCCTTCTTTACTTTTAAAATTTTGCGCACAAAGATGTTATGTTAAGTTAACATATTTTGTTATGAAATTCTATTATAAAAGTGCCCAAAAATGACAATGAAGTGTATTGTGTCTATTTAACGTTTTAGCTCTACACTATGGCGTGCATTGTAAAAGGGGGGTACTCACGATAACAAGAATAAAGCAGATAAAAAGTATATTTAAAAAAGTATACCTTACTGAAACTTGGTCAAAGTTTTCACTATTTAAGTGAATTACATTTATGTAATTTTGTAGAACTTTTAATGTTACAAATTGAAATATAGAGGGTTATTTTTTCAATTAATTTCACTTTGATAAAAGCAAAATACATCACTTTGGTCTATGTCTTGCGTACATAAATGGGATTCATAGTTAGGTACTGGCAATTAGGCGATAATTTTTTGTTTTGTTATTTTTGCTTTTGATGGATTATGGAGTAGCGCCGATTTTGTTTGAGGAAGCCCTCGCTCGTGCCTATAATTAATGCCAAAGGGGGAAAGCGACTGGTAGAAAAAACCGACGTTTGCCTCCTAACATTAAAAATCAGTCCCGGGATGGGTTTCAAAACCCTAAAAGCGAAATGGAAAATTGAAAAAACCTTAACCCCGGGCAACAACCCCCGCAACTTAAAACAAATTCTACATTTTCAAAAAGTCGATCGTTTTAAAGAAAATTTTTTAAAAAGCGGGGCGGGGAGCAAAAAGTCGAGCTTTTTAAGAATAATTTAGGGGGGGTCGAAACAACAGAACGCTAAGTTAGCTTTCATAAAAACCAAAAAATTTTTCCCGCTTGGGCTTACCCATTCTAGCGTCTGTTTTTTGTTTTTTTTGTTTCGTTGGGTTTAAAAAATTAATGGGGTCCGTTCATTTCATTTTAAAGTTTTCCAGACAACTTAGGGAAAAGGATATTTCTTTTAGACAAAATTCATTGGGGATACAATTTACTAAAATTTACGGGGCACTTGTTTAACCCCAAAAAAAAGGGAACACGGTCGCCTGTCTTTTTCCCAAATTTGGGCAAAATATATCCGTAAGGGAGAAGAAATAAAACAGTTTCGGGAATTTTATGGGAAAACTTGTCTTTTTAATTTAGGGAAAGAAAGCGCCCCCTTGTGATTTTTAAATTTTTATTATGCCCTTTTTTGAAAATTTTTTCATGTTTTGCTTCCCCCCAAACGGAAAAATTGGCTACGAGAATTTCTTTTTAGACGTACATTTGTTTTTCGGCAAAAAAAAATTTTTTCCCCCAAAAGCAAAATTATTTTTTGAAAAAAAAGCTTTTGGGGTTTTTAAAATTTGTAATAGGTCTAATGGTTTTGAAGGGTGGGGGTGCAAACAGGGCCAGTAGTTATTAAACATTTAAAATCGGGAAAAAAAACTTTTATAATAGCCTTTTCTTCCCAAATGGAATACTTCATTAAGTGATTTAAATTAAGGTATGAATAAAAGCTTACAAAAAGCAACAAAGGTCAAATATGATTCAGATAACTTAAATTTTGGAAACTAAAATAGGCAATCAAGAATGAAAAAAAAAGAGAAATAAGAATAAAACAGTTCCGTTCCTAGGGTACGATGGGCCTTTAAAGTATTTTACTGGAAGTAAAATAATTTTCTATTCTGAACATTACAGCGTGTAGTCCTTCCACGAAATATATATTTTTAGCTTTAAACGACTTTAAGGTTACGTGTACTTCAGATGAAAACAGGATGTAACCCTATATACAATCACGCATTCACTGAATGTTTTTGACGTGATATAAATATAGGTACACTCATATCAGGTTTAAAAAGTCGGTCAAATTTAAAATGTGATTTCGGTGAGCCACTTTGCTTCCTTTTAAATTTAGATAATTCCTTGAAAATGGTTAAATTTTACTACAACATTTTTATCTATAAAGGAAAATACATGTCAGTGTAGCCCAACAAATTGTGCGCAATGGCTTTTTATTATATAATGATGGTCGCCCGTATGATACTTCAGTTTGTAAAATCGGTCGGTTTTGCAGTCGAAATATTGAGATTAATGGCAGAGTAACCCTCCTAGTCTGACGGCAGAGAGATAGCTACTTTAATTGACAAACTAAACAAACAACAACAGCAAGTATATACGATGTAACAATATAGTTCGTGTCTTCTAAATATAGATAGCATACTTGTTAGTCACTGTACAGCTTTAAAAGCCAATTATTACTCAGAGATGTTAGATCACTTTTTTCTCAAAAAATGCTTAATATTGGTATTTTATTACAACAGTTCCCTCAAAACATACTCATTTGCTATATACATGAACTATCATTTGCATCTCAGTAAGTCAAAATACTACTTTTTTATATGTTGCCACCTTCATGATACACAACTGCATGTTATGTGCTGCTTTAGTCAGTTGTAAAACATCTCTTAATACTTTAGTTAAACATTATTATTTCTATTATACATAGCTTGACATTTCTAAAGAATTAAAGAACTTGATCCCAGCCAGCATCACCATATCGGGCCGATTTAGGATTAATGTCGGCATATCGGCAAAATATGCCGACTATTGGCCGACGTCGGGCCGCTGTAGTGCCGACATATTGAGTATTTTGAAAAATTCTAATTGCAATGCCATTGTTTACTTAATAATGTGAATGATTTCAATTACTAGAACAATATTTACCACATTTCGTGTTAGATCAAAAAAGATAACATCGGTCTGTGTCGGGGCGCTACATGACCTATCAATGTAAGTATTTTGTATATCGGATACACGGTACGATTTGCGTTTTTCGTTGAATTGAAAAATATGCAGCAAAAATTGTAAATTTTGATATGAATTTCCTTAAAAAATAATCATAGTTGAGTTTGGAAATGATATTGGGTTTGTTTTAAATTCAATATTACGTTTTTTGAACATAAAAATCACTCTTTTTTTATCTTAATGAAAGCTTTGAAAATATTCACTCAGTCCTAGCAATTAACAGGGTTAAGCGCCAAAAAGAAAAAGGCTAACAAGGAAAAAGGTGTTGAAAACATGTTTTTTAATGTAAATGATTATTCAACAAATGTGAAATTTTTTAAATGCTTTTAAATAATTTGATTTTTATACTTAAAATTATTGGAAAAAAACACAATTAATCTGTTTGTCTCTTTTTAGATTAAAATTTATGTTTGAAATTATTTGCACATGATTTCGCGGCATGCGTTTCAGGTACTGTTTCTTTGCAATATTTAGGTTAAAAATAGGTGTCTATTGTCTAATTTTTGTAGAATAATTCTTGTTGTTTTGTTTTGCAGGTTTGTGCCAAAAATGCTGCTGGATTCTCAACATGCTAGCAAAGGATGATACCTGGTCGATATAGGACCGATAGCTTTCTACTGTTGGGCTGACAATCGCACCGCCATTGTTTTTGAGTAGTAGCCCGACGTCGGCAAGGAAATATCGGGACCTATATCGTTAAGATGTCGCGCCCGATATTGTTTCTGCCGATGTCAGGCCAACATCATTCCTATTGCAGCCGGAGGTTAAAGCCGACATTCGGGCCTCATAGAAAAACCATGTCGGTCTGATGTCGGGCCGATTTATAGAATGTTGGCTGGGATGCCCTTTTCTAAGCGAATTTTCCAGCTGTATCTGTCGCAAGAATGGTTCATTAGAAAGGTCTACATGATACCTACAAATGTAATTTCAGTGTAATGTATTTCCAAATAATGAAGAAGAGCCACCATTTTGAGTGGGGACAATGCTCCCACTTTTTTATTTACAAATCGGAGGAAGAGCACTGAATGTCATGGTCAAATAAAGTTTATGTTTCATTTTTATATTAGCCTTCTTTTCTAAATGGGGGTTATGCGCAAGAAATAAAATAATAAAATACATATTAATGAAAAAACATCCAACCCGGCCTAGAAAAATTAAAGACATTTCATAATTTAAACCTTCAGTTAAAATAAAAAAAAGCGCTTTATTCATTTCAAGATCAGGGTCACTAAATTATCGTATCTTAAATTGAGTTTGAAGTTTTGTCCTTAAAGAAAAAAAATTATTATCACTAAAATTTTTTTAGGTGGAACTGAAAAAAACCGCAGTTTTTTACAACCCCTCGAGTTTAAAATTATCTATTTCAAAAATAAATTCCTTTTAATTATTTTGTCCAGCGATGGGGCCCTTTCTTAATATAAATCAATTAAAATTGGGCAAACTGGGGCCTAAAATAAATTTGAAAAAATCAAAGTTTCCCACTTTATAAGTAGTAAACAATAGATTGAACCCAAATAGTTTAAATACCCGCTATCACCGAGAAGGACCCCATCTTGGAAAAACTTTTGTTTTCTTCTCAAGACGCTGGACAAAGCCCCGAGTTCTGAAAAACATTGACTTCATGGCAAGAACCTGCCAACTTGCATTTACACTCGTGAATTTACCTATAGTAGAAACATAACTTGATGAAACATAGTTAAAAATTAAAATATTGATAATACTTGTGAGTCATTATTATATTAGCTAGACACACTTGTCTTGGAAGTACTTGAGTAGTCTTGAGGGTGTCATATGAACTTTGGGGTAGTTAAAGACACACCGGGTGTTGTAGAAAGAAATGAATGACTTTTTTAACAGTTTATTTGAAATTAATGAATTCATCTGATTTTTAATGACTTCATGGTACCTTCACGAAGTTGAAAAAAATCTCTTTTTTTCTTGAACTTTAAAATTAAGAATTCCTTACGGCGTATCTGATATACTTTTCAGCCAATCATTAATAAGTTGAAGTAGGTTTTAATAAAGGCGAAATTTTTAATTTTTTAATTTTAATTATTCCAATATAATTAAAAAGTTGACGTTTGCGAACTAAGTTATAGATATCCGTGAACATACGGAAATGATACCGTTTCATCTTTAGACGATTTTCCCAAAGTTCGTTTTTTTTTATTGTTGAAAGCAGCTTTGACCTAATATGATACACAAACGAGTTTGAAAAAAGTGAAAATATACCCTTCATTATCACAGACAGCTTCTTACAGAAATACTATGATTAGCCTTTCTGTTTACGAAGGGGCCTCATCGTCTTTGTGCCTGAATCCTCACATGTTGCCGTCAATGAGCCGATTCACCTTGGAAAATCCGGCGATACGAAAGTGAGAAGAAATTTTCATTTTTTCCTTATTATTTGGCCAGCGCACAAAATCATGGATGACTTACTAGCGCACTGTACACTGTCAACCGCCGAACAGACTTTTAAATCCCCAGGATCCCAATACTTCATACAGGAACCAGATGCAAATAAACTTTTTAAGCTACAAAACCCTAACGGGTGAAAGGCATGGTTTCTTTTAGTTTCTCCTTTTTATGTCATTTTCTAGTAAATTTACAAAATAAAAAAACACCTTTATTACTAAATCTATCCCCGATTTTCACTGTCAGTCATTTCATGTAAATGCAGGGATAGCGAAAAATGACGTTCTCTTTAATAGAAAACATGAAAACAGTATATTTTTATTCCCCTGTTAAATTTAAGGATGTTGCAAACCTTATTTAAATAACGACAGATTCAGCTTGTTAAAGTTGGCAGGGATAAAGTGAGCGTTTAATTTTTTAGCAACAGAATTTAACACAAAGGTTAAATTTAACCGTGCGTTAGTGGATTTAACGGACGGTTAAATTTAACAGAGCTTTGAGAAACTGGCCCCTGGTCTTTGCAAACTGATTTCTGTATTGCTCTTCAGTTTCGCAAACCATATAGTCTTGCCTGGAAAAACACAGCACTAGTCTGTAGGAACAACACCTCTTTCTTGTCCTATTAATAACTTGAGAAGAAATAAGCCTAGATTCGTGTTCGGAATTGACTGTAACCAGAAGATGACATCTTTTGAGTTCAGTAGATTAAAATCACATGGTCTTGATAACACAAACATTGTCAAGCAATGTATACCTCAGTGCTTGCAGTGCTTTGATTTATCTGTGGTAATGCTCAGGAATTCAACTTGGATTTGGTTATATCATTCGTTTCGTTTCTTCGTTTCGTTTCTTAGTTGCATACTAAATCAGTCATGTCAGTGCTTTTATTAATTCGTAGAGTCTAGTACAGTTGATCAAATAAAAAATGAAATAAAAGCTATTGTCCTAACTAATAAATGTGAACAATATAATGCCAACTAAAATTTTCGTGAGCTACTTACCATTTGACTCAAACTAGACACTGTCTTTTTTGTTGTCTCCAACGCATTTTGAACTTTAAAAAATGGCGGATTATGAACAATGAGTCAAGGTGCGCGACTCTAATTTCATTGGCTATTGCCTACCGCTTCTTTTGTTAGCGCTAGTAGCACTAACAGAAACATACTGTAGTATGCAAAGGCGACTTTTGTTAGTGCTAGTAGCAGCCTAATAAGCCTAATAAAAATGTGCTAGTAGCAGCTAACAAAACAGAATCGGGTGAATCAGTATGTAATTGACAGGTTAATAAAACCAAACAATACAAGATGCGAAAGATGAATCAATGAAAAAACTGTACTGCTATATTCAATACAGTTTAGTGTTTGAAAATATTTTTTGTCCAATGAGATGACAGTATTTTTCAAATTTTGAAAGAATTCATTTAAGAAAATGAGTTTTAAAAAACCAGTGCTACTAACCAGGTATTGTTTGGTTTTAATAACCTGTCAATTACATACTGATTACACGGTCGATGCACACAGTATATTAATCTTCGGTAGATTTTCGGTAAGTTCCATGAGATGTACGCTGTACGATTGAATTTAATTTAATTTGTATCTATAAAATAAGTGCACTCGGCGTTATAGCGCAATAGGGTAAAGCACGAGTTTTTTTATCTAACTGCCTCACGTGTTTTTAAGTTCGAGACCGCGTTGGACCATGTTTTTTTCCTAATTAATACTTTCAACATTATTGAAGCTATATATGATTATTTTATATTGTTCGTTTTGTTTTATTATGTTTTACTTAATTTTGTTATGTCTATACTCATATAAATAACATGTTTAAGCATTCCAAACATGTTAAAAATTCAAACGGATTAAAATCAATAAATGTATTTTCAATGCCGTAAAACACACTACAAATATGTTCCTTTAAAATATACTGCAAAAATAAAAAAAGAGTACTAGTGGCAACAGTAAGGATCGAACCACAGATCTCTAAATTATCAGGCATTCTCTTAACCGACTGTGCTATTGTGAATTAACGAAAACCTTCACATTAAGCTGGCGTGACTTTCAATCCATGAATTATATACTCCACATTAATTCTCGTAAACTAGAAGTGGGATCGAGTATTTAAATGAGTCCTGTAATGCATTCATAATTGACAGGTCAATAAAATCCGACTATATATATCAATGTAGTTTTTTTTTCACAGAGGCTCCATTATGGCAGTGGTAACGAACATTCCCAGTAGCAAAAAAGTTGAATCAATGAAATAAGATAATTAAAAAATAATTAAAGACAATGAAAAATATAAACAAAGATTAACTAATGAAATGAAATTTACTCTCATTTAATCAAAAGGTACATCCGCTGAATGAATTATTTCCACTGAAAAAAGTCCTTTAATCCTGAATCAATATTGGTAACAGTTTATAATCCGCCTCTAACAATGGATATCTTTCTTTTGCGGCAGCGAAAAAAGAACTTGAAAAAAATTGACTGAACCATTATGTAGCATACGATTTATTTATTTATTTATTTATTTCTATTACAAAAAAGAAAACATTATGCCATTGCGATAAAACAGTTGTAGTATATGTCGTTAGTATATTTAGAGAAACATCCCTTGATGTCACCCAGCCA
>NW_026854755.1:0-36118 GCF_026571515.1 Ruditapes philippinarum | reverse complement strand
ACCAAAATGTTTGCCAAAATATCGCCATAACATATTTGCTGAAACTGGCAAATATGCAAATGAAGTTTGCCGCAGTGTTACCAAAAGCTTCTGGCGAACATCGGCAAACTTACTATGCAAATGAAGTTTGCTGCAAATTTGCCGCAAACTTTTGGCGAACATCTGCAAACTTTTACCATGCAAATGAGGTTTGCGGTAAATTTGCCGCAAACAGAAGCTACCTCCCCCTATAGTTAGCGGCAAGTTTGCCGCTAACCTCATGAGTTGCGGCAAATTTGCCGCAAACCTCATTTGCATGGTAAATAATTGCTGAAAGCAGTTTGCCGCAAACTCACCGCAATGTTTGCGGCAAACTTGCCGCAATGTTCACCAGAGAGCCCTTTTTTTGGTAAGGGACAAAGACATATATAATCAATTTATTTTGACAAAGTTCAAAAGAACTGACAGACCTTTTATCTCATCAAAGAGGCATGTCGACAATCATCAGTACATAATTTAGTCATTATCATTGCAGGAAATTTTGTTGTTGTTTTTTTCCGTTTAACAGTAGATCTACATGCAGGCTTCGCGAAAGTTGCCGGACCGTCGGACATGTCCGACAAAAATCAGGCCGGTCCGATATTTTTTTCCGAGTTCCGGACCTTATGTCCGGTACGAATACCGGGATATATCCAAGACCGATCAAGACCGAGTTTTCTCCCTTGAATAAAAAAATGTAAAACTAGTTTTGATTCGCGGTTTCATTTTTAGTGTCCAATCAAATTCTAGATACATACAACTTTCGATGATCTTGTACTCGGAAGAAAATGTTGGTGTTACTGCATTATTAAATTATTACGTTGGCGCTACGCCAGGCAAAAAACGTAAATTATCTAATGAAGGAAAAAAGCGAAACAAAAGAAATACGAGTCCAGGCGCCTGCCGAGAAAATTTGTGGGTAAATGGAAAAATGGCCGCTCGTGGTTGGTTTTTAACGAGGAAGAAAATAAGATGAAATGTACATTGTGTCATAAATTTATAAAGATCATATGATGATGATGATTTTGATCATGAATGTTTAAATTTCCAGACAGAGTCCATCAATCTGGATAAACTGATGTTGACAGAGTCCATCAATCTGGATAAACTGATGTTTTATTTAAGAGAATAAAATTGTGTTGCAAATCTTTAAAAGTTCCTATGTCTTTAAAAAAACACAAAGGTATTACCATATACATATATTTGGAAAAAAAATTCTGTCCGACAAAAGTTCTTTCGGTCAGACAAGAATTGAAAGTTTGTCTGACCGAATGTCAGGCAAATGTTTCAGCAGTTTCGCGAAGCCTGTACATGTATTACAATATAAATGGCGTCTGCAGTTCGATTCTTTTTACCAAGTAACTTCATTTATATCAAAAATTTAGAGAAACATCAGTTGGATCGGGAGAATCTTTCACACCCTGTTGGGCGACTTTGATTTTTTCTTGCCGACCCGAAACTTCTACTTGCAAATGCGAACGGGCGAGTAGATTTGTTGAGGCCTGTCTGGCCTCCATATTTCAGACTTAAAACTTACTGAAACAGATTCATATTTATTGTCTGCAGTTTTTACTGAAATAATTACTTCCCTTGAAAATAGTTATAAAATGTGTCTTAGCGTACGGGCATTTTGTAAATGTACCATGAACCATACAGAGTGGAAACAGTTATGATATACTGTCTTGTGGCATACATACCATTACACCCTTAATGTTAATGCTACCATACTGGATGTGGCAGGTTACAATTATAATCCAGGTTTAACCACAAGTGGCATTAAAAAATCACTTCTTACTGCGAGCATTTTGCACATAAACAAATGATCATACCAATTTATTTTTGCATCATTTTTGGGAGAGGGGGCGTGGTTGTTTTGTTTTTTTTCAAAACGTTAACAATTTGTTTACATCTATAAGAGTGTCTTATTGTTTATGAAACATTATTTCAAAGTGTTATAAGCATTATTTTCAATAGTTCAAATGTTTCGGCCACTTTTTTATATAGTATTGTATACTTATTTAATCAGAATACATTTTTGACATACCTTAGTTGTTACACTTGGATTGGATTATATTATGTGATAATTGAACCAAAATATACCCAAATACAGTACACTCCATTAAAGCTATATTAAATTTTCTAAAAAAACAATGCGATGGACACTTGTATGACATTTCATCAAACTTAAACCCTACACAATTAAATGTAGATCACAATTTTTATTATATATGTATTTTCATTTGCAGGTATATTCAGTAATGAACCTAGATAAGCAAATGTCACAAGTTTATTATCTTACAACATCTAAACGGCCCATTTTAACGGATTGAATGAAAGTTATAGCTGACTTAGTAAGATCATTTTATCAATATTAATTCATTTTCACATTAAAATCTGTATTTAATTAAAACAGAAATGAATATTGCTAGATTTGGGTATATTTGGGTGTATTTGGGTATATTTGGGTATTTCGTGATGCCGTTGTTTAGAATTGAATGATATTTGAATCGAATTGTCAAAAAGCGTTGCATTACATGTGCTGCTTTATTGTATAGAAGGGTATATTTGGTATAGTATTTTCGTACTATTTGCTTATATTTTTCAATTATTGATCGGTATATGTCTTAATACTGGGTATAACAGTCATATACGCTGATATGACTTTAAATACCGGATATGACTTAATTATATTTTACAAAGTAATTTTTTTTTTTTTTCTTGATACGATGTTTAATAAATATAAAAATTTTTACATGCAAAATATCGTTAAATTTGGTCCATAAATAAAAAAGTTATAAGTTATATATTCGAATTACGTTCTATAAAAGTCATATCCGTGGCAGACCAAATCGGCCCCAGAATAAGTACTGTGTTTTAAACCGGTATATTAAAATTGCATAGTTATAATAATCATAAATGACAATTTTCATGAAGTGGAACGCCAATTTCCATGTACCTTGAAAGATTTACGATACCTCTTATATATTTTATGTAAAAGATTAAATCTGAACCAAAACCAATCAACGATTAGATACTTGTTGCATTTAATCTTAACTTCACTGTTTATAAATATCTCACAATAAATAGCTACTTGTAATTATTTCCTTGATATTGAAAAATCTAACACATTTATATAATTATCAGGTAAGGAAAGTTAGTTGTTCATGCACGTGAAAATCGAAACATTCGGTCATGTATTTTTACAATGAAAAGAAAACAGAAGCCATAATATCTATAATTCTTTTGTCACAGTCAACATTGTTTGATTAAACTAATTAAAAAATATATAGCAGGTACATAGCAATTTTATAATTTGGTTTAAGTCTTTCAATCACTTTTATAACAACTAGCATCTATCATTATCTAATAACAATAATAATTAAAAATATTATCAGGAGATTATAGCAAACCGTTTTTTTTTTGTTTTTTTTAATCTAAAAATTTTTTGAAGTTTTCTCTGATATTACTTACATAAAGCTATAAACAGTTAATAAGTTACACCTTGAAAAAAATACGCATAGGCCTATAGATTAATTAAGATAAAAAATAATGTTTTCTAATTAACTTTCTTACTCAAGAAGTTTTAGTGGTTTGATTAAAATATAAATTAAGGATTAACCTGCCTTTATTGTTTGTTACACCTTTAAAAACATTAACGTATATCTAAATGGTTCAAGAGATCAAAAGATAATAAATAATTATTTAAAGAATTAAAGTGTCATAATTGTAATTAAATCAATTGTTGTTAATTAATTTAATTAATTGTCTGTATAATATAGTTAGGCCGAAACGTCTCGCGGAAAAGGGCCGAAACGTCCAGGGGCCGATTTTTCCACTGGGGCTGATTTGGTTTGGGGCCGAAACGTCCTGTTTGCTTTTAGTAGATCTAGTAATGGTATATAGTAAAAAAAAAAAAAATCAAATTTTTTTTTCTAATTTTTTTTTAAACTTCATTTTTTTTTTAAATATGGGCACCAAGACTGGACGAGCACCTGTGGAGGTGATTGCCAATTTTACTTTCGTTTTCGGTACTAATCATACCCCATTGGCAGGCCTCGACACTAACGTTTTTAGCAGGTGGTACGCCGGACCACTAGATTTGAAAGTCAGGTGGTCCTTCCAGAAGTCAGGTGGTCAGTTATCATTATTATTCATTTTACTGCAAATGTAGAAAAAATTGTTTAAATTTTATGACAAAGATGATTTATTAACCTTTAAAGAAAACAGATATTTTTAGATATATATTTTTTTTATCTAATCAGAAAAGGGAGAGCAAGTCAGTAGGTATTTTATCGTAGAGTTATTTGTTTGTTTGTTTTTATCTCAGTCAAAACTACACAACAGAGCTCATATTTATGTTAACTTTTATATTGAAGTGATTTCTACCTCATCTCAAGTTAGGGAATAGTGACGCCATTTCCCAGCAAACACCCGATGTTGACACAACGTTGGATCAACGTTGAAAACTGGTCGCGACGTCGGCGACCTTCAGACAACGTCAAACCAACGTTGAAACCCCGACGTCTAACAAACATTTCATTTTGACGTCGGCTCGACGTCGGATTTTGGTCGGTAATCTGACAATTGTTAAATTTAATTTATAAAACCAATATATATAAATATAAGCATAAACAGTGGGAATTTTAAGTTTCTTTAGAAAGGGAAAATTATACATTTATATGCCCAATCGAAACAATAACAGTGTCACGTGGGTGGCTACCGTACGATATTCGATAGGTGGAGCTCGGTAAACGGATAGCTGCAGATCAGTATAATATATATTTGCTCTATTTTCTTTTTAATAATAACTTATCTCCTCGAATTAATTATTAGTCAAAGAAGTGTTTAAATAATTAACAATCAAGTTGTAATCATTTTTGTGGGCTTCATTTTAAAGTGGTAAATAATTTAGTAAATTCGAATTGGAGTCTTATCTGATTTGAAATTCAATTGTATTGGTGGACAGAAAAGACGGTTTTGCAGACAAAGTTGTATATTCCAAACAAATAGAAAAAGGTAGGCAAACGTTATATATTGTTTTTTAATGCTTATTTACCACATGTTTGTAGGATTCGACGGTTAATTGATCATTGTAAAGTATGACTGGTAAAACTTAATGTCACATGATTTCGCGAGATAAATATATTCGTTTCCTCGTTAGAGCATTTTATTATTTGCTTAAGAACAATTTGTATTATCGGATCATTTTGCTCGTGCACTATTTCGGCATTGCCAAATTATTTTTTTGCATAATCAATGGTATGAAATATACTAGCAATTGAAATCAATAAAACGTTAAATGCAGTACGCTAGACTCTATTATTCAAATGCTGGCATATAAAATGTCCTCTTATTTCTTATCAACATGAATTTCCCTTATATGAGGGGTCAGTCATTTATACATGTATCACTTAACTGTAAGGTCTCAAGCACAGTTTGATTTCGATGTCTGTTACATAGTTGTTTAGCTACAGGTTGTTAAATTGAAGTACTTTCACCATGATCATACCATGTGTTTCTTATATTATAGATATAATGAGTGATAGCATTTGATGCATGTAAATGATACTTTTAGTAAGATATATCTGAAACAACATTGTTTTTACTACTAATCTTTTCATTAATGTATTGAGACAACATATTATCAGTCAGTAAACAGTGGTAAACACATTATCATGGTTATAAATCAATAAAAATAATAGTTTGTTAATTAGCCTGCTTATCAAATATAGTGAAACACATATCATAAAACGTTTGTACCCTCGTCTGCCCTTTATACTCTTAGCAGATCGGATCATGCTGGGCAGAGATGATATCTATAAAAATGACAGTAACATGTGAATTTCTTTGATGTTGTATGAGCATTTGTATAAATTATAATGAATATAAAAAAATAACATTTTCATATTAAATTTTGCACAGGTAGAATTGATTCGGTATTTGTTATGTCAGTTTTCCATACCCTTATGAGTTAACGAAGATAAATGATAAATGATCTAAGTTTTACTTTATTTCTGTAAACACCTCTGAATGATTGAACAACAAATTTCACAAAGCTTCTCTCAAAAAAGTCTGGTGAAAATTTATCACGATCTTTGATTCTATCATTCACAAAAATTGCACATGCATTGCCAATTTTGAAATAAAAAATGTTTTGTATTTTTCTTTCTCTTATTTCTCTAAAAATTGAAGTAAATATAATTGGATTTTGCCTATTTTATTTTTTTTTTTTTTTTTCTATTTTATTAGACAAACATCCCTGCATCACATGGTTAAATTTTACAACGAATATGACCAATTTTATAGTAACGCTATATAGAAGTCTATTTCATTTAAATGAACATAATTTTTTTGTGATATCGTTATATACAGTAGACACAAAATTATCATATAATTAAATCAAAATCATTTCAACGAATCGATCGAGTACTATAAACTTTCTGGAAATGCTATAGTTAGCGAGGTGCCGAGGTCAATGTTCATTTGCAAAAATTTCTGACTTAATTTTCAGGAAACAAACTTCATTTCTTACTTAATGAAACTAATTAATTGAACATTCATCAGGTTGTTTTCGTAAACGTGCTTTGATAATCATAATATTGTTTCCTCTTTCAGTAAATATCAGAGATTATGAAAATTATGAGAATTCAACAACTGTCGAAAGTTCAGAGGAGGAAGATGAAATTATTTAGAGGAAAAGAAGAAGAAACAACACCCAAGATTTTGTGACAGGTATATTTCAAAATATTACATTGATCACAAGCCATTTTTATCAAAATCAATGGATATGTAGGTACATGAAACTACATGGTTTAAATTAAAGTAAAAAATAATAAGCCTCTTTTTGTAAAAGTAGTTGGAGAATTTTGTCAGAATTTCATTTAATTGTAATATGTACAGTGATTTATTTTTGCAATTGTAATTGATTATTTGATTTATTTTTAAATTTCAGATAGCGTGATGAGATCTCGGGTTGGAGAATTAAGGTAAAGGTTCAGATTATGATATGCTTAAAGTATGCCCCAGATCGCCATAGTGGAGGTGGACGAAAGAAGAATGCTAATTAAGATACATGAACATTGTTTTTCATAGTAATATCAAAATATTCACAATGCTGTTATATTTAACATTCAGATAAAAAGTACAAAGAAAAATATACAATCAGTGATTTGGATAGATGATTGGAAAATCCCAACCTCAGGGTGATCGGTTCAGTCGGGAATAAGCCTTAGTGATATAAGAAAAACATGCATGAATGTTAACCATACAAAATATCAGTGTTAATGGTTATGATGAATTTTGTCTATCTAAAACATGATTAATTAATACATGAAGCGTAATTTTAGTACATACTGTCAAGTTTAAAAGTTTCAAAATACATTATGTAAATATTGCATTTGTTATAGTACCACATTTATTTTGTACACGTGATTATTGAAAATAAATTGTTAAAAATTATAAGAATGCTTATTTGTTTACCCTACTAATGAGCTTAATAATGAAAAAAAAATCATATTCCAAAAAGTTTTGAATGAGGTTAAATCATGGTCAGATAAGGTTGGATTATGGTCAGATAATGGTCAGTAAAGGTTGGATAATGGTCAGAAAAGGTTAGATTATGGTCAGGTAATTCAGGTCAGAAAAGGTTGGATTAATGTCAAACAATGGTCAGAAATGGTTGGATTATGTCCAAATAATGGTCAGATAAGGTTGGATTTATGGTCAGATAAGGTTGAATAAAGGTCATTTTATGACGTTGTATAGACGTCGGTTTCTGACGTCTAAAAAACTTTCAAATCCAACCTTCTGCCAACGTTTACCCAACGTCAGGGTCCAACGTCAGTACAACGTTGGTACAACGTCTTTTGTTTGCTGGGTTGTGTCTGTTATTCAAATATTCATTGCTGATACGCGGTACGTCTTATAATCATGATAATAGCATAGTATCTTTTATAGATTAACATTTTTAATGGAACTAATAAATTATCTTATTCTTGTCTTTAAAAAACAAGGAAATATCTAAATTATTAAAATAATAACAACATTATATATAACTATAGATTGTCTTATTTTTCTCATAGATTTATAATACAGAATTTTACCTCCCTGTTGCTTCTTGGTTGATATTCATTTTTGACATTGGGTATTTTTAACCTTTTGAAATAGTTTTAACTCTAAAAGAAACAGATCTCTTATCTTTATACAGTTAAAATAAAGATAAATAGCATAGAATTACTAGATGTTTTTTTCCAGTTCCTTTCGTTTGCTGTCGTTATTCAAGTATCTGAAAGTTAAGTTTATCCGATATCATAAAATTACCACCACTGATACTCACGGTGTTGATTAACATGTAACATAACATAAATGTTAATGATTCCGCCATGGTTATCAGACAATGCATAATTACTAGCACTATTTGAATGAATTTTGTACCTGAATTAATATCACAAATTCTTTTAACTTGCATAAACAAAATTTTAGCGACTTAAAATGAAAGTAATTGATGACTTAAGAACTTCTTTAACTAATAATATGTACATCGGACATATGATTTTAAACAAAATTATATAACATGTTTTTGACCAAATCGCCATTCTTCCAAATGAGCCTTGCATGAACCAGAAAATTCAAGTGGTCCGACGGACCAGTGGATTTTAAAATTAGGTGGTCCTTCCCAAAATCTAGTTCTGGCTTCCAAAACTTTATAAGCCGCTATTTAACATTTTTGTTTTTCATCTGATGCGGCATTAAAGTTTTGGATTAGACCCGTTACGAAACCTAACCAGAATAACATAAGTTGATTTATTCTTGTTTTTCACATGCAGATACACTTGACCCAATCAATTTGTTTGCATTTTACGATAAAACAATTATTTTAATATCGTTTTATACCAATTAAAGTATCAAAATATTAATACTGTCATTAAAATTGCCTATTAAACTGTAAAACACCAATTTACGCCGACTACAGTCGGCCATGACATTCAGGTGCCACGCGAGATCTCGTATGACGTCATTGGCGGGAACAGATTTGAATAGAGTCGTGTACTATATTTAGAACATTTTGTTGACATGATTTCGATATTTTTATTCAAGATAATGTTTTTATTTATTTTCATTAATTTTTTAGTACTTAAATATGATTTTATTGAAGATAAAAGTCAGTAAATCACGCTTTTCAATATCTTAAAAAAAAGTAATTTATAAAAATATTGGAGGCACATGGGTTCATAAAGGTCAATCTCGTAATCACGTGGTCAAACATTTTGGCAAAATGGCGGCCAAGTGCCGAAATTTTTACCTGTTGGAAACTATTAGGTAGTTTATGTTCGTAATAAGATTTTTATTTGTCCATCCTTGGCTTATCAACAGATTATATCCTGTTTTCTCGTATTCTCTGGGGGTTAAGGACTAAACTTGGTTGCATAATATTTAAAAACATTCTGTTACAGTCTTTTTAGCCTGATACACTGAGAAATACCTTATTAACAAAATACAAAGAAAGAAAGATGGTAACTGTAAGCAAAACTAAAGATATTTCTGCTTGTATATACTGACCTTCACCCTCTATGTGAAGCAGGTGCTTTCTCGTATTCTCGTGGAATTTGATTGGTTGTTAACGCTGGTCGCTATGTGATGATTTTATTCTACTTACCAGTTCAAATCATTAGAGTCAGTGTACCCGGTCTCGCACAGGACCCGGTTTCGCACACTTTCCCGTTTTTCGTTTTTTTCGTCAATATTCAAGTGATTTCGCTGATTTTTCGTTTGTGTTTCATTTGACTGTGGTGTTTCCTACAGGATATGACATAATTATGAATCTCGCATCTGAGCCTCGTATTGAAGAGGGCAGACGAAAATGTAAATAAACGTACGTGGGTTAGTAGGTCACTCGTGAAACCAACATAATCAACAAGTAAACTGATTTATTTTCTTTTTAATGTTTAAATTATTATGAAAGATATATTTAAAAAGAATTATATGCGTTTGTGAGAGAAAATTCAGGGTTAGTTACCAAATAAAAGCACATTGATAAACTTCTCCCAACTTCCAACTGTCAAATCATTACAACTTGATTGTTTGTTTAAAATAATACCAACTTCTTAATCGAACGAATCGTAACTAAATTTACGAGGAAATGATCCACTTTACCATATAACCTTTTTTTCAGATTTTTTATTAAAAAAAATGAATTGTTTTAACTTATCATTTTCTATGAATACCTGCCTTTACTTGTTTAATACACTGCTTACATACTAACAGCTTGTACCTAGAAGTACATTTTCAGCTTTCAGGACAAAATACTAACTGCTTGCTTATATTTGGCTTTCAGGAGTAAAACTTTCTATTGGTTGGTGCTTGATCATGCCAAAAAAGTACACTTCGGAAGACTTACTTTTAGCAGTTGCAAAAGTTAAGAAAGGGCTTTCTCTTAGAAAAGCTTCAGCCCTCACAAACGTACCAGTAACAACAATAAAGGACCATGCAAGAGGCATTTACAAGAATAGAATTACCAAGCATGGTGGCAAATATGCTCTCACCAATAGTGAAGAGCAAGCTCTTTCAAATTACATTCAATACATGGGAGAAAGGGGCTTTCCTCTCACAAGAAAGGTTATTCGTAAACTGGCTAACGACATAGTTGTTGAATCAGGACGTCCTTGCTTATTTAACACCGAGAAAGGCCCAAGTCATAAATGGCTACGTAACTTTCTTAAAAGACATAAAGAATTGTCACTCAGAAAACCCCATGGATTAGAGCATGTTAGATCTGAAATTAAGCCTGCCTGTACGAAATTTTGGCACGGATTCTGGGCGGAATTGGCACGGAATTGACACGGAATCAGTGATTTCTGGGCGGACCAGGAACGGAAACGCAAATTCCGTGTCATTCCGTCTCACAAGAAAAATATTTTGTTCACTTTTCTGGGCGGAAAACTAGAAAAATTCCGGCTGGAATTTTATTTGGAGCAGAATTTATACTTAAACATTTTATCTTGGACAGAATTTTCAACTTTGAAATTTTCTTGGGAAGGAATGGTCTTCACTATGGGCGGAATTCTATACTTAAACATTTTCTTGAACAGAATTTCACTTATAAGATGTCTAAATATAATTGTTAACTCTTGTATTTGCACTTGCAGACATTGAAATTTTACCAACTGTACTTATTATTTTTGTTGAAGCATGATACTTAACCAATTATTACAGGTGTATTTTTAGAATAAATAGGGTTATTTTTTAGACATTAAAATATGCCTAAACAATGTTTTTAAATATTGTGGCAAATGATATATTGTCAGACTAATTTAGCAAATATATTTTGTACTGAAAAACAACTGTAATAATCTAAGTGTATAGAACTTGAAAACATTCACCTCCAAAATGCTTAGTTTTATAAAAAGCAACATTGAAATAAGAATGCTGTTTAAATTTGAATATCAGGACATCCACAGGACAAGAATTAGTGTGCTTGCCATTTTAAACTCTAAGAAATCATGATTTTGTTATAAAAAAAATAAACAAAAACAAAACAAAAGCATTGCATGAAATAATCTCGTATAGTATGCCATTTTAATCTTTATAGAATTGATCAGCCAATATGCACAATAATTGCTTTCATTAAGGTAAAAAATACTACAATATATATCCTGAGATTTTACACTACACAGATCAGAGCTCTGATAAAACTCAACTGACCAGCAGTTTCCCACCATCTTAAATTCTTTGCATGACTAATTTACTCCACTGGTCATTCCAACAGATCAGGCTGTTCCATTGAATTATTTTGGGGAGAGATAACATTATAAATTTCATATGCAGAATTTGTCAAGGACATTGCAATTATTTTTGTTTCAGAAATTTGTAATGATTTTTAAATATATCTATTTGTTACTTGAATTTTTGTTACATTCAATGAATGGAGGTTGAGATGATGAGTAAATTAACCCTGTTTTACATAATGATTGACCTGTCCATGCAGTTATACAGTTGTGAATTTTGAATTCTAAGATATCTGGGTCAGCAAAAAGAGTGCAAATAACAGAGGATATACTTGATTTTTTAAAAATTTTTGGAAAAATTAAAATTTGGTTTAAGATCTAAAAGGGTGTTTTGTATAGGTATATAAATAAGTGTGAAAACAGGGGAAAAAGGAAAATGAACAACATAACCCAGGTAATTTAAAAACCTTTTAGTTACTTTAAATCTGAAAATTTTTATATAAAAACTATAAATGGTAGAAAACCCCAAAAATTTGGGTAACAAGGGGTCAATTTTGTTTTTATTTTTTTCAACTTCATTTTTTGTTTTTTTTTTTTTTGATAATTTGTTTAAAAAAATCTTTATTAATTTTTAAATGACTGTAAAATATAAATTATTCAATGATTCTATATAATAATTTGTGTGTTTGTATAAATTAATAGAATGAAAGTAGATTTTTTTTCCTTTCTGGAAATTAAAAAAATTTAAGTAAATTTTTAAAATTAAAATACGGAAAAAAATTGGTAAAAATTCAGAATTTTTGGGTACCAGTGAACAGGGTCATCATAATCATTTATTATTTTACATGTATGTGAACGTGTTTCCAATGGAACTACTGTTGAAAAAGGCGTAAAATGAAACAAACAAACAAACAAACAATCCAATGGAACAATCTAAAATTACATTTTACACTCATAATTTCAGACTGGGAGTTAAGTGCTGACTGTGAGATGCAAGGTGTTTCAATAAAGATGTGCAGTATTAATCCTGAAAAGTAATATTTTTAAATCTCAATACTTTACTATTCAACATCTTTCCTTGAAAAAATACATAACCAGTAATAAATAGTGTCACAAATAAAGCAGTTTATTAATTCTTATACAGAGCAATTCTTAAACACTTGTACACTGAAATAAGATACTGCGTAAGCTTTTAGTATTTTTTTGAATATGCATAAGCACTGTTAATATTTAATACTGTTGAAACATAAAATTTGATATTATCAAAAAATATGAAATATAACTGCATATAAATTATGCAATCAAACATAATTCATTACTACATTTTTTGTTTTAATTAATTATTAATTTTATTATTAAAGGTGAGCACAACCACAAGAAGTTCTTGGAAACACAGGCAGTGGACTTAAAACAGACATCAATTAAAGAAATAGTAATTTAAATAATCAGAAACATTTGAAACAAATTTATGATCAAACAAATTGCAAAAAAAACAAAGTGTTGGATTCTAAGAAAACCAGTACCTACCAAAACCTGCAGGTAGAAAAAAACTGTTTGTGTTATAGTGAATGTATGGTATTCTATTCTGTATTTGGACTAAAGGATATGGATTAAATTTTGTGAAAGAAAATTTAATTTGATACATTATTGATAATTTTATCCCAAAAAAATGTGATCATGTTAAACTCATAAAAATTCCGCCCCCATGAATTGTGTCTGAGAATTCCGCCCAGAATATTGTTTGACAATTCCGTTCCAAAGTTCCGTTCTGAAATTCCGCCCCGAGATTCCGCCCCAAGATTCCGCTTCAAAATTCCGCCCCAACTCATTTGCATATTTCGTCCAAATTCCGCCCAGAATCCGTCCCGTTTCCGCCTGGAATCCGGCCGGAATCCGTGCCAAAAGCAAATGGTTTAACACTTGTTTATTTGGGGGAGAATTTAAATTTCTGGGCGGAATCTGCCATTTAATTCCGCCTCATTTCCGTGCAGAAAATTTCGTACAGGTGAACAAATTGAAGGGTTTTACTCTCTACTTGAGACTACCTTAAATAGGCTAGGAATAAAAGATGATCCTACCAAATTTATGAAAAAAGGGTTTTCCCTTTAAAAATACAACCCAAAAAAAAAATTTTTGGGCAAAAAAGGGAACAAAACATCCGGGATAACCAAGGTTTCTGAAATGGTATTATTTCTTTGCTTCTGTATCTGCAGATGGTAAAAATGTAAGGGCCCCCTTATAATTTAAATTTAAAGAACTTCCAACCCGGGTTCATGGATGGAATCCCCCAAAGACTGGAGTTTTTTATTTTTTTACTTTTTAAAAGTGGCTTCATTAAAAAGTGAAAAATTTTTTTTCTTGGTTTTAAATTAAATGTTTTTCTAAACAATGCTGTAAACTGGGCCTAAAAAAATTTTTGGGTTTTAATTTGGAAAAATCATGTTTTAAAAATTTGGATAAAAAAATTGATTGATTTTGCTCAGAAAGACCAAATTGAATTATTATGTCTACCTCCCATTCTACTCACAATATTGCAACCTCTAGAAAAGATGTTGTTTAGGGTACTACCACCTTTTGAAAGAAAAATTTTACTAAACTTTGCGTTTCTCTAGGATATACTGGGAATGAAAAACAATTCCAAGGGAAAAATTCCCAAAATTGTTGCATATTGCTATGAACAAGAAATTTCAGGCGCATCTATAATCATCTGCTTTTTTCTTGTGTAGGAATTTGTCCATTTAATCAAATAAGGCGAATTCAAGTTATTCAAAATAAGGTGAGATCTACTGTTTTCTGTAAACAAACAGGCTGACAAAAAAAAGCCAACTGATCAGAATAAGTCTGATAAATGGTGAAAAATGCGGACATGATGCAAAGGAGGACAACAGACTTGTAAAAATTAGGTCTCATCCCAGAGGCATTAAAAATCTATTTTAGTTGTACCAACTTTGGTTACTGAGAAACGAAAGTGTTTCTAAAAGAAAACTAGATTACTGCAAGAGTACTTACTTATTTGGAAAAAAAGAAAGTAAAAAGTTGTAATGAGAAAAATGTTAGTGCAGATGATAAAAATTTAGAAGTGAGTGAAGGTGAGGTTCTTTGTGAGGTTTGTATGACAGGAAATGAGGAACTGACATGGATTGGCTGTGACAATTGTGAGAGGTGGGTCCATTATGAGTGTGTAGGAAAGAAAACAGCAAAAGTTAATTGACAGAAGTTTGAAGCAAAAAACCAAATGGCTCTGTAATACATGTTTATTTGAGGAGTAAAACTAATTGTTGCCCATTTATTGGGGAAAAAATATTGTATAAACTTAAGATAATGTAAAATGCATTGTCATGTATGTGTTTACTAGTAGCACGGTGTTTTTTAAAGTGTTTTCCTTGTTGTTAAATGTTTATTGTATATCTGGAAATAAATGTTACACATTATATAATACACTAGTAAAAATGTGTATTGTAAATTTATACATACTCCCTGTAAATGTGCCCAAAAATTCTAATTTCGAATAACAGATGTTAATTATGCCCCCATTTCGAAGAAAAGGGGGTATATTGCTTTGCACTTGTCGGTCCGTCGGTCCGTCGGTCCGTCGGTCCGTAGACCAAATGGTTTCCGAGTGATAACTAAAGAACCCTTAGGCCTAGGAACTTCAAACTTGGTATGGTGATTGGTCATGACAAGTAGATGACCCCTATTGATTTTGGGGTCAAGGGGTCAAAGGTCAAGGTCACATTGACCTTGTAAGCAAAAAGCGGTTTCCGATCAATAACTAAAGAACCTTAAGGCCTAGGAACTTCAAACTTGTATGGTGATTTGTCATGATCAGTAGATGACCCCTATTGATTTTGGGGTCAAGGGTCAAAGGTCAAGGTCACATTGACCTTGTAAGCAAAAACGGTTTCCGATCAATAAGTAAAGAACCTTAAGGCCTAGGAACTTCAAACTTGGTATGGTGATTGGTCATGATCAGTAGATGACCCCTATTGATTTTGGGTCAAGGGGTCAAAGGTCAAGGTCACATTGACCTCTTAGGTAAAAACGGTTTCCGATCAATAACAAAAGAACCCTTAGGCCTAGGAACTTCAAACTTGGTATGGTGATTGGTTATGACCAGCAGATGACCCCTATTGATTTTGGGGTTAAGTGGTCAAAGGTCAAGGTCACATTGACCTTGTAGGTAAAAACGGTTTCCGATCAATAACGAAAGAACCCTTAGGCCTAGGGACTTCAAACTTGATATGGTGATTGGTCATGATCAGTAGATGACCCCTATTGATTTGGAGTTAAGGGGTCAAAGGTCAAGGTCACATTGACCTTGTAGGTAAAAACGGTTTCCGATCAATAACGAAAGAACCCTTAGGCCTAGGGACTACAAACTTGATATGGTGATTGGTCATGATCAGTAGATGACCCCTATTGATTTTGGGGTCAAGGGGTCAAAGGTCAAGGTCACATTGACCTCTTAAGGTAAAAACAGTTTCGGATCAATAACTAAAGAACCCTTAGGCCTAGGAACTTCAAACTTGGTATGGTGATTGGTCATGATCAGTAGATGACCCCTATTGATTTTGGGGTCAAGGGTCAAAGGTCAAGGTCACATTGACCTCTTAGGTAAAAAGCAGTTTTCGATCAATAACTAAAGAACCCTTAGGCCTAGGAACTTCAAACTTGGTATGGTGATTGGTCATGACCAGCAGATGACCCCTACTGATTTTTGGGGTTAAGGGGTCAAAGGGAAAGGTCACCATTGACCTTGTAGGTAAAAATGCTTTCCGATCAATAACTTAAGAACCCTTAGGCCTAGGAACTTCAAACTTGGTATGGTGATTGGTCATGACCAGCAGATGACCTAATTGTTTTAGGGTCAAGGGGTCAAAGGTCATGTAACATTGACCTTGTAGGTAAAAAACGGTTTCCGATCAATTAACTAAAAACGCTTAGGCCTAGGAACTTCAAACTTTGTATGATGATTGGTGGTGACCAGCAGATGACCCCTATTGAAGTTTTGGGTCAAGGGGTCAAAGGTCAAGGTCACATGACCTTGTAAGTAAAAACGGTTTCTGATCAATAACTTAAGAACGCTTAGGCCTAGGAACTTCAAACTTGGTATGGTGATTGTTCATGACCAGCAGATTACCCCTTTCGATTTTGGGATCAAGGGGTCAAAGGTCAAGGTCACATTGACCTTGTAAGTAAAAAACGGTTTCTGATCAATAACTAAAGAACACTTCGGCCTAGGAACTTCAAAACTTGGCATAGTGATTGGTCATGATCAGCAGATGACCCCTATTGATTTTGGGTCAAAGGTCAAGGTCACATTGACCTTGTATGTAAAAGGGTTTCGGATCAATAATAAAAGACCCTTAGGCCTAGGAACTTCAAAACTTGGCATGGTGATTAGTCATGACCAGCAAATGACCCCTATTGATTTTGGGTCAAGGGGTCAAAGGTCAAGGTCACATTGACCTTGTAAGTAAAAACGGTTTCTGATCAATTAAGTAAAAACGCTTAGGCCTAGGAACTTCAAACTTTGTATGATGATTTGTCTTGACCAGCAGATGACCCCTATTGAGTTTTGGGTCAAGGGGTCAAAGGTCAAGGTCATGACCAGTAGATACTTGATAACCCTTATTAATTGTTTGATCACTGGGTCAGAAGTCATGCATAATTACCTTATCACATGAATAATTGGCTGCTGATAGGGGGCATACATGTTTTACAAACATATCTTGTTAACTTATAAAATGTGTTCAAGATGAAAAATAACCCTTTTTTGTAAGAAAAACCGTGTGTGCGGAACCGAGTCCACTATTTGTTGAATTGGCCCATTCGTGTTGATTATAATCAAGCGCGCCTAGAAGTATGACCTACTTTAGATATAAACGTTTTGACGATCACTTTTTCGGGGCAAAGTATATATTTTTCAAAATAATATCAGTTATCAGAAGAATTTTGAACTACGAAATAATTATCTTATTTTTCCTTTAAAAAGTGTGCGGAACCGGGTACACTGACTCTAGTGCCACACCTAATTAAGTGTTAAATGGCCTAAATCTGTAATTTTATTGTGTTTTAATAACAGCTTGGCAGGCCAATTATCAAACTTTTAGGATCATATTGACGCCTCTTTGGTACCAAATGATTTTGATTGTTCCAACAATAGTTTGAACTCCATTTAGTGTTGTTATTTACATAATCTCTCTAATATATATTAAGTTTACGTTTATTTATTAGTGACTCATCAGTTATATGAGCATTAAACAATGAATACTACTGTTTTCAATTGCAGTTGCAGGCCTTTTTTTCACAAGTTGGGGAAGCAGCCCACCCCTTAATTTTGGGGAAAAATTACATGGTATATTTGCAAAAGGGGAAGAAAAAACTTGATGTAAATTCAATATTTGGGGAAAACTGCATGATTTTAAAGAAATTTTCTTTGGGGAAGCAGCCCTATACCGGCCCCTGTAATAGAGGGTAAAAAGGCCCTGAGTTGTCAAAAATGAAATGTGTTTAGGACAAACAATGTTTCATTATTGGTTTTTAATTGGAGTTCATATCTTTTTTATACTATCTATTCGTGGAACAAATATTTTGAGCTGTATTGTATAAATAGTAGTGTGAGACCGTCATTTGAAGCGTCTTGCGTCAGAGACCCGCTACAGGTTTCTGCATCATGGAAAAAACTAGAAAATTGATGACTTTTGGGGGAAAATTGATAAATTTAATGTTTATTCTCTGGATTTTACGATTATTTCCACAGTTTTTTTTGTTTTTATCTGTTTTTGCCGCATTTCTTTTATTTTTTTTAATGGAGATAAAAATGCTCTGCTAAAAAGACATGTTTTCGGATATCGACGATAGTCGCGAGCGTCGCTTCCATCCGTTTTAATGATTCCATGAGAATACGAGAAACCCCGAGAATACGAGAAACAGGGATATATAGTTTTATCAAGGTATGCTTCACTTTACTTCATGGCATGTTCGATGAATAAATACGAGCGTGTCAGATTCCTGGCACGATTATTGGTGGACTTTCCCTACGGGGTTATCTTCAGCGTTCACGTCACGTCATAGTATATAAACGGGTACGCTGAAGACCTTAAGCTACCCAAAATCAAGTGGTCTTGGACCAACGGACCACCGCTAATGTCGAGGCCTGCGGCCATACAATAGGACTAGCTGTTTTACAATTTTCAATCAATATTAGGAATTTATTTGAGGAAAAGCTTAACAAAAGTCTTATTAATGTTTGTTGCATTTTAAGATTATTAGCCTTACGCGGAATTACCCTAAGATTTATGAAAATTTCTACTTTGGTTTTCAATTAATAAAACTTTGGTAATTTACCTTGTTGAGTTACTTATTTTTGTCTACTGTATTATGTCATCATTTCATTTAATTAAGAAATAAGTTACTTATTGGTTACAAACTTCACCAGGTACTTACTGCAATTTCTTCAAGTTTTGAGAAAATATTATCCTGGACTATCCGCCATATTGATACTATTGATATGTCGCCAAAGTTACAGCGCATGCGTACTGTAAACTGAATTACGGACAGAGCGGACCGTGAGACAGGACGGACCGTATTTCAATATTGCCGTTTAATTTTTTTTGTTTCTTGTAATATTATTATAAACATATACAGTACATACATTAAAGCATTTTATTAATTTAGAATAAATTATTTAAATGAAAATTATTAATCTACTAACCCGCATCGAGCTTGGACAAATTATGCAAGTAAATAACTGACCAATTATATATGGGATACATACAAGAGGGTTAAACTTCCTTTAACAATACGATACAGGAAAGGCTTGTTATTCACGTGTGACATTTAAACATAATTAAAACACAATAGCGTAAAATGATGATGAGGTTACATTAGAAATGTTTTGTGCTTTGTCTTAAAGATATGCTATGGCTCAAATTTGATATATGAAAACATTGATTATTGCTACAAAGTCTCTTTGTAAATTTAAAATAAACATGTTTTGACCACATACTAAGCAGATATGTTATGCTTTAAATCCTACACAATATAAATGGACATACTATGAATATATAATGTCATAAAAAAATCTGGCAGTATTTTAAGCAAGTCCAAGCTTTACTTGGCCCGTAGTAGGGAACATGTTGTTTGTACGCTATTTTATTCAAATAAGACATATTCTAGTAAGAATTTTATAGATTTCAATAAATTTCAGCAACAAAAATAATTCACTCAAAGATGAGCATGTAAGCTGCTGTCTGTTTAGTGAATTGATATGTGTATATACATTGTATATTAACTAGTTTTTGGTTTTCCTATAGTAACGAATTATAACTATAATTCTAATAATAATTATTCCTCTATACAGCTTAAATGTTATGAATGGTATATATAAAAATATTACAATTAAATTTATCAACATTAGCGCAGAAGGAACATATGTTTTACATATGAGATTTTTTTCAATCCTTCCTCACTTTCTTACTGTTTTTTACGTATAATTGCATATGTAAATGTTGATAATAATAATAAATATAAAGCTATAATATGAATAAGGCAAAGTCTCAAAGCAAGCCCTTTGACAGAAATTATAGTACCTACACATTAAGTCATTTTATGTTTTCAGAACAGTTAGGATTTCACACGTTCGGCCGTACTAAAGACAACTGCACACGTTATATTCAACGGTCATTTCATGTTAAATTGAATCCACCCATCAGAGAACATAGAGTGGAACCATAAAAGGACAGGAAATCAATTTATATAGTTCGGGTAATATAAAATCAGGCAAAGCCCATGAACGGGGAAGTCGGTTAAAATAATCATTCATTTTTATTCTATATTTTTCGTTTTAAAAGTGAAAAATGTCATTGGATATTTTATGCACTACTTCCGTTTATTCTGGTTCCCTCTCCTATTATGGCTCCCATAGAAGTGCAAAGGAGCCCAGTCTACGCATCCGTTTTAAATTAGAATTTTTCGGCTTTTATCCTTATCTTGTAAGTCGAAAAGTTGCAATTGGTCTTTTTCCCATAATTTTGCAATACTTCCGGCAAAGATTTTCAAAACCATTACCATCAAGCAGGTACTCGCGTCACCATAAAGCTCGCGTTGGGAGCAGGCCATTCGGGTCCTCAGTCTACCGTATGTCGTGCGCTCATGACAAATGTATACATGTTGAACTAGCTAGATGTTTAATTTTCTAAATATGAATCTGTTCAATATGAAAATGCTTAAATATACATGTTTAGGATGATATTGATATCAAGAGATAGAAAAAATAAATAAATAAGCAATATTAAATTTGAAATTAAAGATCCTGTAACACATTATTTTTATGGTTTTATATACAAATTATGATGCTCAAATTAAGATTTATCGATATTGTAAGTTTCAAAAAACATTATTTATAAAGATATTACCGAATTTAATATTTCATGTAAATAAAGGGAGGTAATTAGAATTTAGTTTTCTATAAATTCTAAGTCAATTTTTCCAATAAGAAATGAATGCATATAATTTAATGATTACCTTAAATATGTACAAATATTTGCAATACATATTTTACATATTCTTCCATGTTTGAAAATTGACAAATTTGCATAATTACATACATATATAATTCAATGAAGAATGGTATGCAATCTCAATTACAAAACATACAGGATCTTTAAACACGGTCCGCCTCGTCTACAGTCATATGGTCCGCCCTGTCCAAACATAAGGTCCTCCCTGTCCAAACATGAGGTCCACCCTGGTTCGACCCGCCCAGTCTCACGGTCTGCCCTATCAAACGACCCTGTAAACTACCACTATTTAATTATAAATATTATACCTCATTTGCATACGCCCTTCTATATTTAATATGACGTCACCCGGTCCATAAACCGCATACAGACCGGGGTCGGTCCATAATTCTTATGAAGACCGTTAAAATGTAACTTTCACGACGTGCGAATTTCACGACGACACAAACAGGCGATGTATCGCAACTGTCAAAATGGCTAGGCGATTCGCCTCTTTATCAGAGACCGATTTATTTAATTTAATTAATAAAATGCAATATTAAAAGAAGAGCATGATTTTTTGCTGCATCGCTTGAAAATTATAAAACAGAATCCGACAAGGGTTTGAGATATTTCACACACTGCACAAATATTATTTAAAAGCCAATAATTGTTAAAATTACGGAATAAATGGATTTAATTCGGTATAATATAACAAATAAAACATGGCCTTTCGGGCAAAATGCAAGTTTACGGACTGGTTGGTCAGACCTCGGAAGGTATATGGCCCTCAGCTGCGCTTCGGGCCATATACCTTCCTCAGTCTGACCAACCAGTCCGTAAACTTGCATATTGCCCTCAAGGCCATGTTTTATTTGTTAAAAAGATTTCACAACACTAAACATTTTCCTACACTTACTTTAATGAAAAAACTTGCAATAGACCAATCAAATAAACAACTTCAGATGTAACGGAAGGACACTGCGAACTATCATTTTAGGCAATCGCCCATTCTCAATAAAATAAAGCATTTGAGGTTGAAAAATATAAAAAATTTGATGTTGTCATTGTGTCATTTTTTATCGCTGAAGTAAAAGTTTAGGGTATTTTCCAAGTTTGCCAGAAATATTTTGAACAAGAAACTATAATATAACAGGATGGCATTTATTTCGGTAATGACACTGTATTTCTTCGGTAACGTAGATTTCAGATCTAATAATGTAACATATTGGCTGCATATTAATAATAAATGTCTGTATAATATATCAAAATTTTTAAATTCTCTATCTAGAGGGACTTTTTAACCCTGGAAAATTCAAGGAAATTGGGTACCTTGCTAATTTTCAGTTAATTTTGTTCGAAGCTAAATATTCATAGAAAGCAAAAATACTCTATTTTGGAAATGATTATTTTATGTCTTCATTCAAAGGATATATATCATATATAATATATGAGAGGTCGAATGCATACACAAATGTTGTATTAGCAATTTTTTTTCAAAGCATTCAACTTTCCACTTTCTTAATATTTGGAAAATTTATTGCTAAGCAGTTCTATATTTATCCCAATATAGGATGTCACGTATGTTTCATTTTATTCAAATGCAAGTAAAGGTAGAGAAAACAATTTTATTTTTTGTAAAATAATTTATATTTATGGATATTATTTTAACATTATTATATATAGAAAGAAATACGGCCATTGAGCTCTTTGTAGAGACGAATTAGTTGTTGCTGAGAACATCAATATCTTGTAATATATTTTTAACATTTCTGCTGGTACATCAACATATTATTAACATATCTTTCCTTTGTAAAAACACTTTTGTATCTTCTTACATCTAATACAAGGTAACCATTACTAACAGGGATGCTTATCCCAACTTTATCTTTAATTTTCAAGAATTGTTGAATTGTAAGTTGGAGTAACGTATGTTTCACACTCGCTTATTTATGAACTTTATCACGGAATTAAAACTTACATGTAAAATCAACTTTTTCATTTAGGAATCAATGTACATCATTATATTGTCATAAAAATGAGATTTTATGTTTTTATATATATGCGTGTGTAAACAATATAAAGTCTGTTTGATAAAAGTAACGTTTGTTTCACTGTGGTTACTTAAACAAGTTAAACTCGACCAAAGTTAACAAAATTTACTTACTAATGTCAAATTGAAGTTAATGTTGCTATTAAAAGTGCTTTCTAACTTCAATTTCCCTTTTGATAAACTTACTTTAAAAAGTTGATAACGTATGTTTCTGTAACGTATGTTTCATTTTTACATTGAAAGTGGGTTAAAAATGACGCAAGAACATTTAACCCGCCATAATTTGTGGTCAATATATCAGAGTTACACACATGTTAATTTTCTTTCTTGTTTGGATTCTTCTTTGAATGGATTGGCTCTTAAATAATGGTAACGTATGTTTCTTTTTAAAATGCTGATGAAAAGATTTGAATAAAAAATGAAAATTTCCGAAAATAGAATTATATTTGAGAGGCTGCAAGCTTATTTTTACTTATAATTATATATATGCTGTATTATTAAGCATGCATCGATTCAATTATGTAATTTCGGTTTCACTTCTTATTGTTTTAGGTTTGTCACTATTTATTTATATGCATTTGGCGACATTTGATCATCCATTATATCAATGAGATTTTAACAGTCAAATATAATTTTTACCAATAATCAAAGTTCATATACATACAGCAATGACTAAATGCACATGTTTCATGTATGCTGGAACTTATTTTTCTGAAACACAATTTCAAAGTTGAAAATTCTAGGTGGCGACAGTAACGTATGTTACATTTTAGGGCATTAATGGTACTTGCAAAAGAAAAATAACAGATAGAAATGTAAAACTGAGAGAGTCCTTATTAGACAAAGTGGCAGCCACATTTCTAACGACATTTTGACCTCAAGAAAAACCTTCGTATAAGAGCTACCCAGTGGAACATCAAATACTGTGTTTTATTGAGAATGAGCGAATATGTTGTCGTTTCTTTGCTATGAGAAAATAATAGCAGACATATATCTCTTTTATCATTTAATTTTAATTGAACGAATAGCTTATACTAGGTCCTAATACGCTTGTATTTAACAGAGAATTAATTTTATCGTTTATTAAGGCATCCACACAGTGCAAATAATGGGGCATAAATTAATGCTACAGTTATAACAGATCTTCTGTTTTACATATTAAACTTCATTGATTGATTATGCTTTTATATTCGAAAACTTTTAATATCTATATTTGTCAGGTATCAGCAAGTAAATACATATAAATGCTTTACATTTGTAAACCACAGAAAACTTGAAAGTATAATCTCTAGTTATTATATTTAACCTATATTTGATATTTTTACATGTAATTTAGAGAAATAATACTATAAATGCATCTTTTGACCTTCATTTGGAAAGGATTAGTGTCTTATATGAAAATATAGTCTTTAGCTATACGTTCTTGAATAGTTTTAAGACAATACTTTATATATATTTCCATCATAACCATGCAAAACAATGTCGATAAAAACACTATCTATATTGTTGTTACATTACAGACACTGATAACTTATCATGTCTCAGAGTAACATTTGTGGCAGGTTTAATGTATTTCAATGGTTTTGTTGTGTACCTCTCAAGCCGGTGCTAGTGAAGAAATTAGAAATAAGATATGTATTAAATGTGACTTTGATGTTAAGAAAAAGACAAACAAAAAAGTAATTGGTTACGAAACAACCATATTGCAACAAAAACGTTTACTTACTTTTGGCATCTCTAAACTCTTAAACAAGATCAATACATTAGGAAGATTCAAACAACCTTGATCAATACATTAGAAAGATTCAAACAACTTTAAGTGCAATGACACTTTCAATAAAACTATTTTGCAACATTGCAATAATAAAATTAGATTCATCACAACAAAATTTGATAGCAATCAGACCTACATGGTGGAGCTACCTTTCTGTTATGGTATGATTCAGAGAAAAACAAAACAATGTATATTTATTGATTGAATATTGACTGGAAAACATTATAAAAGCACGGTATTATACAATTCTTAGCCAATTCAAATAGATAAGTCTTTGTTTCTTCGTGAACATTTTGATTTAATTGAACATTGTGATTTCTAGAACGAACAATTTGATTTCTGAAATGACCATATAGATTTTGAAAATGACTAAGAGCTGAAATAAACCAAGGACTCAATGAAATGCTGTATCTGATACGAAATGAACAATTGGTAATAACGATACATGCAGATTTATAAATATAACGAAACTTGGAACATCTACATAAAAGAGGACATAACTCGTATAAGCTACAGTTACGAGCTTTAATATTTCTAATAAGCTATGGCGGTTTTTAAATGCAAAAAAGGCGCATAGGTTAGGAATTTATACAAAGTACCCTCAAGGAGTCTTTAATCTCTAAAATTGTATTTAACCAGTAAGGAAGCTAGTCTATAATACTGGTGTCTGGCATTAATTCCATCCAATGAAAATCTCAAGATATGCAATCAAACCATTTGTATGCTTGACTTTCTTATTAACTTTTTGAGCAATTTCCATTTTATTAAGATGGCTGTTTCTATCAGCAATAGTTAGACGCTGAAAATTATTTGCCATTAAATATATGGTTATCACCACTTTAGATTTGCAGCTAATGTTGGTATATATTCAATAAGATTCACAAACAATATTTAAAGCAAATGAATGCTACAACTTTACAAGAATGAGATGTAGAGCAAACTGATCATAAATACTTAGCTGAAATGTTCAGTTTATGCGCAAAACAATCGGGGACAAAGATTCATGTATTGAACTTTATCCCATATTTATCTCCGTCAAAATTAGTCGGAACAAAATAAATTACTACGATTACATTTTTATTTTCTTGTACGTCGTTTCTATTTTCATAATGCACAATTGCATTACTTCATAATAAACGTTATCATAAAATATTGTGAATCAGAGAAATTACTTCATGTACATTTGTTGCTCTTGTTGTAAAAGCCACTGTTTCATACCACTTTTTTCTGTAAACCAAATATATTTCATACAATTAAATTAATTTTATTTTTTTATATTGTTAAAGAAATTGCGGGGAAAAAAAAGATTTTTAAAAACTTAAAAATTAGTTTAATTACTTTTAAAATCGCCCTTTTATTTTAGAACATTTATTTTTAAGTCTGACCCGAATTTTTTTTTGGTTTAAAAAATGTTTTAAATGATTTATATTGTATTATCATGTACAGTTTAAATTAATTGATTGATATTCATTAACTTTATGTCTGTGTACCTAACAAGTTTTGACTTACCCGATAATAAATATCAAATAATTTTGCATTGATTTATTGTTAAAAATGTGTTTCTTTGTTGATAGAAAATTGTTAAATGCAATTTTAAAAATCTTTTAAACTCGATAAGGAACCAACACTATTCAGTTCTTTGGAATTGCAAATCGTCTATTTGAAATACATTAATTTGAAGACTCTGGAGTGCATTTTGTGTTATACGAATTTTAGAAATTCAATTTCAACAGAAGGAGTCTTGTCTGTAATTTTGTATTAAAGCACCAGTCAGCGATAAAAGCAAACAAATTGAAAAATGTCATGAGCTGCCATTAAGCATTAACAAAAAGACAAGCAGTTAAACAAGACTAGAAGTATTGTCACGGGATGAGGATAAATAGAAGACAGTGCTTTTATCAAATTATAATACCGTACAAAAATAATGTAAAATAGACAAAGGACAAACTGGGTACTGTAGACACATTCATTTCAATAGTCGAACGACTATATGAAAGCTTTCAAATTATTTTACTCTTAAGTAAAATTCTTTTCATCACTTCTTTTGCGTACATCTTTTCTGAAGACTGAGTCTTTGTAATAAGTTTATATCTTTGAATAAGCCATTATCAAAGACAATTAAATAAGATACACGAAAAGTTAGAACATACAAACAAATTTTAAACACAAATTCATTTTCTGTAAACAAACCAAACAATAACTAGCTACCTTGTACACAATAACTGACCTACATCTAGCAGAACCTGAAGTTTTGAAATTATACAAATGCACTCAAATTCATTCCTTTAAGTTGACGCTAAACGCATAAATTGAATCACACATTTACTTTATTGTATAAGGTATTGATTTTTGTCCAACTTCTAATCTTGTTTGCTTAGATTAATACTTCGTGGGGTTAGGTCTAGCGGCATTGATTAATGCAATCTTAAACAATTTTTTTTCTTTTGGTAATGGAAACAAATAGGCAGACACTGTAGCTATGAAATCTTTCGTTTCTGTTTAAATAGGACATTTTTGTGTAAAATTTGAAATTGAACCAATGGCTGAGATGTTGTTAAGATGTTGTTTTCTTATTTTAGCTCTGGCAGCCATTTTATTAAACAGTTCAGCCTGTCACTGTGAGAGGTGAGCTTAAACAAAATGATGAAAAAAAGAAAAGGAAAACAAACATTTGAGCTGGCTGTGGATTTAACTGTCGAACTCGATCCGGTGGGATGGAGATAATTTTGACACTAGGGGTTTTATGTTAACAAACATGGTAGACATACACTAGAACATATTAAATGTGCCAAATATCTAAGCTCTACCTCTTTTGGATTTTCAAAAGAAGCTTTTTTAAGTTTTATCTATATACTTAAAAGGAAAATCAATGACCCCTGGGGCCGGGCCAATTTTGACTTTAAAGCACTTATTTAAACACGGTTGGCAGACATCTTGTAGAAGATGTTTTATGCCAAATATCTAAGCTCGAGCTCTTTTGGATTTTCACAAAAAGATTTTTTTCAATTTTGCTATACACATGAATATGTAAGGAAAATCAATGACCCCCTTTGGTGTTGTCAATTTTGACCCTAAGGCTTTTATTATAACAAACTTGACAGACATCTACTAGAAGATGTTTCATGCGAAATATCTAAGCTGTAGCTCTTTTGGATTTTCACGAGAAGATTTTATTTAGTTTTTAGTTTTCACATATAATGAAAATCAATAATCCCTTCGGCCGGCCAATTTTGACTCTAGGGCATTTATTCGAAAAAACTTGGTAGACATCTTCTTGAAGATGTTTCATGTCAAAAATCTACTTTATAGTGCTTTTCGATTGTCACAAGAATATTTTTTTAAGTTTTTACTATAAACATATATGGAAAATCAATGACCCCCTGGGGCGGGGTCAACTTTGACCCTAGGGCTTTTAAACAATTTGGTAGACACACACCAGAAGATGTTTCATGCCACATATCTAAGCTCTAACTCTTTCAGTTTTTTACAAGAAGATTTTTAAGATGTTGTGTAAAATAATCTTCTGGATGCCATGGCAACCAGAGTTCTATATTGAATATAATCCTTTGAACAACTTTGGTAGAGCTTCATGCAAGGAACATTCCTGCAAAGTGTGGATAACACCAGTAAAGATAACAGACAGTAAAGATCATATGTCACCTTTTCAGTTTTACTGCCGATTGAAGACCTGAGATGACCCTCCGTGCGCTATTTCTTGCACGATAGGACATCTAAGTGAAACCGTAGACGTTTCGTTATCAAGCTGGATAGTTTTTTATTGAATACAAAATATAGCGTATCATAACTTCATTAATGTTTATGTGTAAAAAGAGTCTATGCTCAACACGAAAACACTTTTAGTATATTCCAGATAATTATATTGATGATTTCTGAACAGTAGTACGTAAAAGAAATTATATTTTCTGATACAAATAATGAAAACAAAATATACAAAATTAACACGGTTATACGACGGTTACATTGTAACAATTAGGCAAAGGAGACATTTACAAAACTGATAATGAAATAAGATATGTATACATATTATTGTAATAATGTAAGCAATGAATATAAAAGAATAAAGTTACAATATCTACAAGAGAATAAGGTTTATTTTAATGCAAAAACTTTTGCTTTGAGGCAATCTATGAACACAGTGAAAACAAAGAATAACTCAATCCAATCAATCAATGGATAAAGGAGGTCAATCTTTTAATTGTAAATTTTGAAACTTTAACATTGATCAACGGGGACACTTAAAAGGTAAAGATGTGTAAAATATTATATACGTAGAAATATGCTCAGAATTAAATTGAAAATCGAATTTTGTAACATCTTAGCAAACACTCGGGTAACGTTGCACAATTAAATTGATTCTTCAGAAAAAAATGAAGCGATAAAATGATCTAAAATTATGCACAGTGATTGGTCAACACAAATATCAAATGGCATACAAATCTTAAAACATACTAGTACTCCCACCCAGTCCCGTCGTTTCAAATAAACCCTTTAAATGCAATTTTACGTCAATTACAGGTGAAACAAAAGAGGTGTTGATAGTTTTCACTGCGGATCATGGCAGTAAGACACATTGAATTTAGCAGAATACAGTTCAGCCACTGCATAATTCCTGGGCAGGCCGTCAAGCAGTTTACCAGTATTAGTTGTCTTCACTTCCGCAAGGAACTGAAACTTCTGTACATACCAAAGCGGAAGTACAGTGCAAATTACCGTAGAAAGGATTTCATGATCATTCACAACGATAGTGACCTGCGCCAATTCGGGACGCCAATTCACAGTCCTTCGCTTTACATATTGAGCCAACCGGACGGCTATCACTCTTTTTTTTCCATATAAGTACAAGATCAGATAAAAATACCATATGTGCTTTTGAACATTTATCAAGTTAAACAAATAGTGTTAAAATAAAAGTATTCCTTTTGCATTTAACATACTTTTTTCTTTTTCTTTTTGTAATTTATTTGATAAAATGATAATATACGCTGGAATGGTTATATCCATTTTATTGAAGCAGCCTTCCTATTGTTGAACATCATGAAAATACCAAGTACAACCATGGTATAATACCCTTCTTCAGAAATTAATCATAACAAATGACTTTATCAAATAATATCTAGTTTTCACTTGTTGATATTTATACTACTAACTCGAGAAGTGAAAGTTGAAGAACTTTGCAAGCTTTAGTACTTTTCGTGCATTAAAATGTGTAAAAACAGGAGGTGCATCTAAGCTTCTGTCCAGAGTCGTCCATGAACAGCTCAAACAAATCGAACTGCAACTGCTCTTTAAGCGTCCATTCTGATTGCAAAATGCATCACGAGTTTCTGAAAATAAGCAATGTGCTCCCGAAAGTAACTTAAGATCTCTTATGATACAACTGCTGCAGATGCTCATATGCACAAAACGTAATTTAAAACATATAATCAGACATAATCATCAAACTTCAACAAGAAAATTGGATAGCATTAAAATATTGCTAGACTGGTTTCTGAATGATCATTAGTTTTATTTGTTAATGTTAATTGTTATGAAGATGTAAACATAGACACATTTCTTACTGTTAGCTTTAACGAAAGACATTGATTCTGTCATAAAATGTTGATTTACGAACCATGGATAACAGGAAAATGGTGATAAATAATTTAAACACATTATCAAAACAGTGTTCACATAACATTTTTTCCATTACCTTGCTAACTATTTGTCTAATGTATTTTTTCTGCTTTAAATGACAGGCTAGAATATCCGTTACTGGTTGTGTGTGATTAGCGCCGCTTTCTATTTAAATATCATAAATACAAGTGCGTTTGGGTGTTTGCAAGATTCATTGAACAAATTAATATAATCAATCGAATACGTACTTCAACTGCTTGTTGAAACAAAAAAGTATGGAAGACGCAACTTCATGCTTTATTGTACGCAAATCTGTCTTTCATCTATCCCCACTCCATGATATTTCTTTTAAAAACTAAACCAAAACTATGAATGTTTTAAATCTACTGCATTACGTGGAATACATTTGTATACGGTCGTTGTGCATATTAAAGTACCGGTAAATTATTCAATTACATGCATTTTTGTTATTGTTATAATAGTTAATCTGAACGCATAATATTAAAAACAGTTTCATATACGCAGGCACTGTTGTCTTAAAAGAAGTGTAAAAATGGCTCCATGAATAGAGAAAAGACAATCATTACAAAATACTCTCTCTGAAGCAGCAAGTACCTAACTGTTATTCTGTAATGAACACATTTGTAGGATCAGCAATAACATGACCTTTACGATTGTGAAAAATATTACATTTTAAGGTTACATAAAATGATTACAATAAAACACAAAATTAAAATCATGCCTAAGCAATAAAGTGAAAATAAGTGAGTCATATCATGGTGTGGAAAATGGTGCTAGAACAATTTCAAATACTGTTAGGAACAGGAAAACAGCAGTGATAAAAAGATATGAGATTGATCTACTTTCTATTTTTGATGTGCAATCACGCTAAACGAAGAAAAGGATAATTTGATAAAGTTCGTGACTCATTCAACTTAATTCGGTAACTTTAGCAATAAAATATGAAAAACAAGACCAACAAGGAAGGGAGGCATTCAACGAACGCATCCGTTCAGCCCGTGTGATTTAAGAGAATTGATATGGAATGTAAAATAATTTTTAATAATGGTGAAACTTAAATTAATTTTCATGTTGTTTTTTTTTTGTTTATTGTAAACGGAACGTTTTTGAGCTGTGTAACATAAAAAAATAATATTATAATAAAAAAGTGCATTATCCCTCACAAACCCTAGCACCGGCTTGAGCGGTGCTCAACTCTCAACGACTCAATGATCCCGAAGAATCTGTAAAAGGTCTCTTATTCAACAAAGTTAATTTATCTATTCCAAAAGATTATTCCGGACATTTTTTTTATTTTTAGTGATATTTTCAACTCTTCCGTTATACTCGTATACTCTCTATTTATAGGTACGCCAATCTATAAAAAAATGTTAATCCGTTTCATCTGTTGCATTAAACTGTATCAAATCCTGATTAATAAGATTATAACTATTTTAAGATATACATTATGCAGATGGATGCTTTGTCAGACAAAACCATTTAACTTCAACAAGACACGAAAAATGAAGAGATTTCATTAAATACATTGGCAGACATGTTTCTGCATGATCATCAATTTTATTTGTAATTCATTCTGAAGATGTAAGTTTACATCGACTTATTTCTTATTAAAAGGTTTCTGTAAAGTGGTTACTTGTGGTCATGAAAAGAAAGAACTTACTTAAGAATCCAAACAAGTATATGATAAATATCCACGTCTGATACGTAGACCATAGTAATGTTTTTCATGCCCTGATAAATTTGCATAATGTTTTTGCCTGCTTTGAAAGTTAGACATGAACACTTTTTGCGATACAAAATCCTGTAAAAGTGACGTCCTTCATAGAAACAAATACCAAATGTAAAGACTGTCTACAGGAATTTCTTCCAAAGTTAATATTTGTTTCTGACATAACTGCTTCCTGATCGTCCACACAATTAAATCATCTGAATAGTTTGCCATGTTATTAATTTATTCTAGCAATTTTCTGTTATTTTGAGGGAACTTTTATCTAGAGTAATCTAGTTGTATCGGCTACAGCTGATGTATCCTCTTTAAATTTCAATTTACTGTTACCATGACTACAGTAATGTCATTTTCTCAAATAAACATTGCAATATTAAATCATCAAAACTCAAATAATTTAATCTAACCAACCGAAACTTTATCTCTGTTATGCTATTTGACCCGGGTTACAATGCGCTATTGAAAAAAGTCACATTTGTTTCAAATATATTACTAAAAACATTGCAATAATATATTTAATACGTTCGGTTAAGCCAGCTAGAAATAAATAGCGTAGAACTCAATTTCGGCACACGTTTTAATTTTAAATTTGGCTTACATGACAAAAAAGTTTTCGGAGCATAAATAAACATATTACAGATATCTTCAAATAATAATTATAAGAATAATTAAAAATAGCAATGATTATGAATGATATAACATAAGTTTCAATAACAATAACGAAAATTGTAGTGATAATAATGATGATGCTGGAGACAATAATCATGGTGTTGATTGCTGTTGTGATGATGATGATGGATGAAAAGTGATGGTGATGATAATGATGTTGTTGTTGTTGTTGATGATGATGATGAAGATGTTGATGATGATAATAATGATGATGATGTAAATAAAATATATTGATAATTTAAATATCTTATAGCTTCCCATTTGTAGTAATACTAATTACAAGATTCTTCACAGTATCAAATAACCACAATATTACACATGTGTAAACATCGTATACGTGTGTGGATAGACAACGTCAGCTCAAAGAGATTTGAATCAATGAATATTGATACAGTGCATTAAAGCAATTAGATTTGTTATGTGGGTGGTAGCTAATAAAGGTAAATTGCTATCAATAATTCAAACAACAATGCATTTCTATATTGATTTGACAGATAAATTAAATGACTGTTCAATTGATTTTTTTTTCCTCAAGCCAAGATTTTACCTATAAGTATTATTGCAATTTGTTGTCAAATATCTTATACCCATGCACAAACACCACTTGTTGGAACGGAAACAGTTTTTTAACGTTTGTTGTTTGTTTGTTTTGTTTTGTTTTTTTTTGTTTATTTTGTTTTTGTTGTTTTCTTTTTGTTTTGTTTTTTGTGTTTTTTCTTCGGAAGGCTGGCGGGCCTGCGTCGCACCAAAACACGACTATGATGACTTTCCAGCAAAACTGTGGGGGGGGGGACCTCAGGTGCCCTCCCGTACATTGTATCATACAAGAGAGGACACATGAGTACAACCACCCACGTTCCGTAAGCTAGCTTATTTACTTGTAAGTAAAAATAAGTGTTTGATGCGTGAGGCAAACTTTTGCGATGTGATATTATAAATGTAAACGGCAAAATAATATGCATAACAATGTATATTGATATACATGAATACAATATATATTAATAATTACAATACCATATATAAATATGCACTTCTCTTAAGATAAAGACGTCTTTTTTGTTTTGTTTTTTCCATATTATGTTAAGCGGTTTACAGACATAAAGACGGGCAAGCATACATTAATATTCCTTATTGTGTATAATAAAAACATCAGGAAAAACATAGAATATCTTAAACTTATGTCTTCCATCAAAAAGAACCGCTTAGAAGAAATATTTTATTGATAGCACAAGAAATGTTCAGGGATATTTATGGATGTTACAAATGAGAACAATGTACATGTATTTACGGAAATTGAAAATATGCTGGAACAAAGAAATGATTGTTCAGAAATAATGGACACTTGCTAATTTCAACCATACAATTTTATCACTTGCTGACTAGTTTTATTAATATCTGGAGGACGGACATCACCTTAAAGTACAAGCATGTATTTTTATGGAAGAATTTTCAAAGTTTAATTTTTTGTTATTCAGTGTCTTTTTCATTTATTACTACATGTTATCTTTAACCGTTATCTTAACTTGTAGTAAACAAATAAAAATTCATATATATATTCTAATACCTTCAAATCAATCCCAAAAACGTTTCAATTTAATACGTGAAATTCAATAGGAGCTATTGAATCACATACATATGCGTAACACAGTGCAAAATTTTAACATTTCCTAATAAAAGAATACTGGAAGAGGGCAGAAAAATGAACATAATTTATCATAACTTTTACCGTAACTTTTAAAAGTTATATCAATATACATGAAAGCAAGAAATGACGCTATTTTTATGTATCAAATACAGACAATTTGTCAGGAGATGTTGCTCTATCCAGAAGCCAGTGTCAGAGTGACTATAAAACAGTTACTTAATTCTGATATCATTTGGTTCCATTGAAATGTTCTCCACACATTCAATCAAACTATATACCATTACTACGAAAAGGTCACCTAGTCGCCGTAACGCTATGGAGCTTTACTATGACACACTGGAACAACCACAATGTCGAGTTCTTTAACAGTACAGGCTATTTTGCTACTCTTTACACATCATGCATTTAGAAAATTGTTAACATTCTTCATCTACCTTACATACAATCTTAAATAACTTACATTAAACTCGGACACTCCAATTTGTTAAAATCTTGCAAAATTCCGTTGATGGTCGGCCATTTTGTCGGAAACGAAAGTACAAAACCTACATCGTACTGTTCCGCTCTCCTGGTTTCCTACGACTACGTGCGCAGAACAGTAGACAACGGTAACCATCAATTTATTGGTTACTGTTGTCTATTGTTCAGCGAACGTAGTCGTAGCTAGGGGATCAGAACAGCGAAACAATACGGTGTATGCTTTGTACTTTCGTTTCTGACAAAATGGCCGACAATCACTGTTGTTTTGCAAAATTTTAACAATTTGGAGTGCCCGAGTTTAAATGTAAGTTATTGTATGTAAGGTAGAAGAGGAATGTTAACAATTTTCTAAATGAACGATGTGTAAAGAGTAGCAAAATAGCTTGTATTGTTACAGAACTCGACATTGTGGTTGTTCCACAGCGTGTCCTAGTAAAGCTCCGTAGCGTTACGGCGACTAGGTGACCTTTTCGTAGTAATGGTATATAGGAAAAAAAATATTTTTTTTTTTCAATTTTTTTTTCTTGCACTCAACCCAAAATAGTTATTTTGATTTTTTTTTTCTCAATTTTTTTTTCAACTTCAATTTTTTTTATATGGGCACCAAGACTGGACGAGCACCTGTGCATAAACCATGCTAAGAATATTCCGGAAACAGAAGGATCAGATTTCACAGATCATAACCCTGTAAATGGGTTAGTGTTTTGTTTTCTTAATAAAACCTAGCTTATTGTATGTTTATTTGAAGATATCATCACTTGCTCAAAGAAAAAAAGAAAAAGAAAACTTCTTAAGTAGGCCTAAAGTACACTTAAAACTTAAAAGGTAAGGACAGTTTAGTTATTGTTACTCTTGGTTTCGTTTTGTTACAA
>NW_026854754.1:0-6049 GCF_026571515.1 Ruditapes philippinarum | reverse complement strand
GTTGTTGTCTTAATGGTTCTGCCTTTAATATTATGTTGGCATGATACAGAAATAATAAAATGCATGTTCGCAGGCCTTTTTTTCCCAAGGGAAAAATCCTTATCTCTTTATTTTTAAATTTTCTTGATATAAAATCTGTTTTCTTAATTTTTTTGTCTCTTAGTTTGTAAAAATATGTCTTTGGGGACAGCATCAGAAGCATTATTTTTCATCATTATTTTAGTAATGCGATTGAAAATATTTATATTAAATTGTATACAAATTAGATCTACCTCTTTCCTGTTTGACTAGTTTTTTTTTGTTTTTTTTGTTGGTATAATTTTATTTAGAAATTTCAGTTATTGAGGCATATGTAGGTTTCATACATAATTATAAAAGTGATATTTTTGTGCTACAGACAAATAAGGTTTACCAGTTTAATAGATATAACAAATTAATACAGTAGTTATAGACTAATTTGACCTTTGAGAAAATAGAAAACAAATAGATTTAATTTTACAATATCTCAAGTTAAACTTGCACAGTCTAAAATTTATACCAACATACCTTGAAATGTTTCTCAAGTTTAACTTAAAGATCTTAAATACATTATGAAATAAAAATCCAATATGTCTTCCTTCTCCCCGGAGAAATTCAATTCTACTTCCTAGTATCAAAGATAACCCAGTTTGATAATTACGTTTAAGTTATAAATGACAATCTATATATCATGTTAACTTTGTGTTCCCTTTCTCCCTAGGAAGAGATTGAATCTTTAAAAAAAAGAGGTAACAAAATGGCAAGACAATTATTTAAAGAAATGCCTTGCTGATACCCAGTTAAAACTGAGTGAGGCTTTCAGAGAGATATCCGAACCATTTTGTCTTGATTGCTCTAGTGCTGTTTTAAGGGAACATATTCAAGTGACTTTGATTTTTATCAAAATTTACTTTAAGTCCAGAAATCTCGGAAAATGTATTTAACACTTTTAAAGCATTATTTTAATAATTTTTCAGAACCATCTAACAAACGTGATGTTTCATCTGCAAATTGTGTTAATTTATTTTCTTTATCATCTAGAAGTATGAGGGCTATGAAGCAATAGGACTAAGAGTCTTACATCTTCATATTCCATTCAATTTAGAATATTTTTGTATAATTAATTATACACCGATTGTAAAATGTTTACTTTAATTTGAACACATAAGTTTAAATTAATTTCTTGTGCTTAACGCATGATCCCTGTGATATTGAATAACTCTGATAAAAAACATGCACCCGGCGCAGCACATAAACAAAATTACTGAAGCTAAGTTGCACTTCTCATTTTCTGTTTTTCCATATATTCCACCAACACATTTTGTTATGTTTTAAATGTCATTAATATGTCCGAATCTGACATCATTCCGACATGAAATGGCTAAATTATCAAGTTTTGAACAGCAGTGGTCATTATGTTAAATGTAGAAATTTGACTTTTGTTAGAAAACTGAAAATTTGTGCGATTGTTAAACTTTGCCAACAAATTGGCGATACTCAGATACATACAAAAATATTAAATGACAGAATAATGAATCGGTCATCAGGACACTTGTTTTCAGCTTGCGTAAGCATGTCAAAGAGAATATGAGATCACAAACAGGAAAGAGCGCGGATGAGAGGGGAAATTAATGGGACGTTACTGACGTCAATTGAAAAAAGCACTACAAAAAGATCGATGGTAAACAGTCCGCAAACTGTCTGGCATATGTTTGATGTCTTCATGAGGTCTACTGATTCAGTTCTGATCTGAGACATTTGTTCAAAGGGTGAGCATAAAGTCGCCACTTTGTTCGTCCGTCCGCCGCCTGCTTTTCTTGTCCGGGACATAACTCAGAAACTATAAGAGATATCAACATGAAACTTTGTAGTTAGATAGATCTCATTAGGTAGACGTGCAGTGCAAAAGAGCCATAACTATGCCTTGCCTCATTTTGGAGTTATTGCTCTTTGTTCATTTTTATACTTTGAAGTTTGTTTTAGGACATAACTCTTAAATTATAAGAGATATCAACATTAAACTTTGTAGGTAGATATATCTCCTTGATTGGAAGTACAGTACAATAGAACCATACCTCTGCCTTGCCTCATTTTGGAGTAATTGCCCGTTGTTCATTTTTTCACTTGAACTTTTTCCGGGACATAACTCTGAAACTACAAGAGATATCAACATGAAACTTTATAGGTAAATAGCTTATTGGGTAGAAGTGCAGTGCAAAAGAAACATTACTCTGTCTTGCCTTATTTTGGAGTTATTGCCCTTTGTTTATTTTTACACTTTTAACTTTGGCCAAGACATAACTCTGAAACTACAAGAGATATCAACAAGAAACTTTGTATGTAAATATATATCATAAAGTAGAGTAGAAGTGCAATGCATAAAAACCATAACCCTGCCTTGCCTAATATTACAGTTATTGCCCTTTTTATTTTTACACTTTGAACTTATTTGGGACATAACTCTGAAACTACAAAAGATATCAACAAGAAGTATTTTGTCTGTGTCCAAAACCTGTTTGGAGCCTGTTTCGGCTCTTGTTAAGAGGTTGGTCATCTGTATTAGATTTCTCTTTCAATGAGTTGTGACTTATGTTGATGTTGGCAATTATGCTTAGCATTACCCAATGTCTGACCTGTTCTCTACTTGATATTATAGACTAACTTTGGAATTAAGAATATTTGTTTTTTTTCCCAACTTATCCGTAGGTACTAACAAACATTTACTGTTACAGTCTGGAAAATAAGCGCAACAGTTTGACTTATCTATTGTGACGGGTTGTGCACCGTGAACTTATAATGTAAAAGTTTGTTTGTACCTATGGATAAGCTAGGGAAACCCCACATTTACCAAGTTCCGGGTAACATCTATTGTATCTGCTTCAGTCTATTGTATTCTATTTCGAAACAATAATAATGGCCACAAAAAGAAGTTCAAAACTTTGACTTGCAGATGAATACTCCTGATCAGTTTACAGTTTTCTTTTGTATAATAATGTATCCAATCCATGTATAAGTCCAATTAAATACAGACAAAGGAAAAACAGACTTTCTTCAAAATTTCCACAACATTTCTACAAAATAAATCACTATTTTACCGTTTATTTGTATTCGTAAAAATAATTTCATTGTTACAATTTGATGTAAAAATGACACTAATAAATCTCTAAATCCATTTGCTTTTGTTAAAAACTGATGAGCTAATTTTAGGAAAAAACATTTGAACTGAAAATTCCTAGACAAAAGAAAAAAAATCATTATTCTATGCTGTCCATATTTGAATTTCTGTTTAACAACTAGAATCATGTAATAGAAAGAGCATCGAAACACGAGGCTATCTGATCTATACGAGTGGGTGTAGCCGAGTGTTTCGATGCTCTGTCTCTTTTGTATAATAGTCAAACATAAAAACACGTTCCCTGTCGTCACAATATGAAACCCCGGAGAGAAGTAACCAATGAACGAGCATCTAAATATGACATTTCTGTCGCTTTCCCTTTCTCTGCCGTCACAATAAGTAAAACCCAGCAAAAATGAGCCAATCAATGGGCATGCTCTGGAGTGCGGTTAACTTATACCTGCACTCCAGTTAACGCACGGTGCATGTATATGTATACGATTTAACACGACACATTTTCAACAGAAAGGTCCCCAAACTATGATACAATATTAATTTATTTCTTAGTCTGGTTCAATATTGTTGTTCAGCGGTTTTTTGTACCTTGTAGCTTATGGCCAGTTTCTTTCTTTTGTCCATATTTATGCTCAGTTAGTGTTGCCCAGAATAACTTAAGTTCTATTTCCTTGTGTTGTTGAACAGATCAATAATAAGTGTTACCCAATAGCTTAAAAGATATTTTCTTGTGTAGTTTAACGATAAGTATTGCCATATAACTAAAAGTCTATTTTCTTGTGTAGTACAACAGAAAATGTTGCCAAATAACTTAAGTTCTAATGTTGCCAAATAACTAAAGTTCTCTTTCCTTGTTCTATTTCCTTGTGTAGCTGCCATATAACTAAAGTTTTATTTCTTTGTATAGTTTGCATAAAATCTTACCCAATAACTAAAGTTCTAATTTCTTGTGTAGTTGGACATTTCTATTTTCTTGTGTAGTTCAATATTTAGTGTTGCCAAATAACTAAAGTTCTATTTCCTTGTTTTATTTCCTTGTGTAGCTGCCATATAACTAAAGTTCTATTTCTTTTTGTAGTTTGCATTAAATCTTGCCCAATAACTAAAGTTTTAATTCCTTGTGTAGTTGAAGAGTTCTTTTTTGTGTAGTTTAATATTGAGTGTTGCCCAATAAATAAAGTTCTATTTCCTTGAGTAGTTCAACAGTTATTGTTGCAAATGATTTAAGTTCTATTTCTTGTGTGATCTAATGTTTATGTTCAACAGTTAGTATTGTCAAATGACAAATGTTCTAATCTAGTATTAATGTTAAATTTGTGTTATCAAATGAGTTAATGTCAGTTTCTATTATCCAGTTACTTTTGATAGGTTTTGTTGTGTTGTCCAATAGGCCTTTCTCAAATTATATGCATACTTTACATTCCATCGCCAGAGAGAGGCTAACAGGGCATGAATGTAAACAAGTAATGTCTGACCTGATAAGCCCAAGTGTGTTAAACTTACCGGGGAAAATTTAATTTTTATTGTTGTGTTTCACTCTGTTATTCCAATTCTAAATATGATTATACGGTTAATTTTCATAAAATACGTAAGGATGTGAGTTAAATAAAGGAAGGGATTGTGGAAATAAGATGGGATGAACGAGAACATTTCGAGGTAAAATTTCATTGTTCTTTTCTTTTTTAAACTAAGCTACTTTAGATGTATTACTACTTACATTAATTAATCTGATTTCTCATTGTTTTAAATGTTTCATTTAATTATTAACATAATAAAATGTTTTGTTCATTAATTTCATTTAAATATCACACTTATGATTAATCTAAATCAATACCGTTTTTATACTAAAAAACAATAACAGTTATTTTGTTTACCATTTCAGATCAATATATGACAAGACAATATTGCTTGTTTTGAAGCATTTCACACAATAAGATTAACGATCATGGACACAAATTCATATATGTCTGAAGAGAATAGATGTACCCTCTTGGTTCAAATGGAGAAGTAATGAACAGACCAGTAAGATGGACACTAAAGAAGATTTTTGCCAGATGAAAGGTAGATCACAAGACTTAATTTTCATTTTTACACATAAATAAAGTTCAGCTACAGTAAAAAATACTATAAATGCAATTACAATATAAATTGATATATTCTAGAAATGTCATAATTCTTGTTACCACTTCATAATAAAATGTAAATATATTTTTCAGGAATTCCATTGGTAACAGTAATGAACAGAAATTGACAACTGGTATTTGAATCGCCTTAAGTTGTAATATCTCTTCATGGCAGTTGCAGAACAGATGAAAAAGAAACTATCAAACAGTTCAAAGAAGAATTACAGAAAACTGAGGAAGAAAATAAAATGTGATATTGAACTTTTGACACAAACAAATTTTTAAATGATAACAGTTGCATATCTTGTTTATTTTGGATTTTCAACATATGTATATTCATTACAGTTTTCAATGTTTAAAACATCAGCAAACACATTAAGAGCTTTTATTATGAAGCAAGCAAAACAAACAGCTTGACTGATAGAAAGAGATAGATGTTGCAAGCTGACAAAATGTATTTTTAGTATATTTTAAAGGACCATTTGTTTAGTCTTTTGTGTCTTAATTCAAATAAAATAATTAAAAAGAAATCATCGCATTACTTTGTTTTTAACATTATTTTGTTTTTAACATTGTGCTTTGTTACATATATGGTACAGCTGCAGGGAATATGTCAACATGGTAATAACATTTAATATTTTGTCCTCTTATTGCATTATATACTGTTGAGTGAATATTTCTTGGAATGCTAAAAGAAGTGTTGAAGCTAGATGCTGTCTTTCCTAATACCCTCCGACTGCAAGGTCCTGCACATGTATTCTGCAAATGTTTAGTCCCC
>NW_026854753.1:0-7576 GCF_026571515.1 Ruditapes philippinarum | reverse complement strand
TTTAAAAAAATTTTTATTTTTTTTGTTAAATTTATTTTAGTTTTTTTACATAAAAATATATTTTTCTTTTAAAATACTGTTGTACGGTTTTCCCAAATGTTGTTAAAACTGACTTTGAAACAAAAAACAATTATTGTTTTTTTGTCATTATACTTGCCCATGAATTTTTGGGCATATGTAAAACTTTGGGTTTAAATGTTTAAAATTTGCCCATCATTTCCAAAAAAAATTTTTAGAATAAAAAAAGCATGATTTGGGAAGCAATATTTGAGGGTTTTCCCCTTTTTAATCTTAACTTTAAACAATAAAAAAAATTTTTTTGCCATTAATCTTGACATGAAAAAAATTTAAAAATGTTTTTCCATTAATTTTGACAGAAACAATACTAATTTTTTTGCTTTTTAATTTTTTACTTTGAAACAATACTAATTTTTTCCCATTAATCTTGACATGAAACAATAAAAATTTGTTTTGCCATTAATCTTGGCTTGAAACAAAAATGTTTTCCTTAAATCTTAAACTTTGAAACAATAATAATTTTTTTCTTTAAATTTCTTGTCATTGGAAAAAATTGATAATTTTTTCCTTTAAATCTTGACATGGAAAAAAATTTTAATGTCTTGACTTTGGCTTGTAAAAAAAGTAATGTATTGTCATTAATCTTAAATGAAACAAAAAAAATGTTTTTGTCATTAACTTGACATGAAACAAAAGTAATGTATTTTTGTTTAATTTTGAAGGGAAAAAAAATTTAATGTATTGTTGCTAATCTTGACAGGGAAAACAAAATTTAATGTATTGTTGCTAATCTTGACAGGGGAACAAAAGAAATGAAAACCCCATTGGTTTTGAAACCCAAAAAAAATTTTATTTAGACATGAAATAAAAGGTAATGTTTTGTTTTTAAATCTTGACATAAAAAAAAAATAAGGGTTTTTTCTTTAAAATTTATTGTATTTTGGTTTAATCTTGACATAAAAAAAAAGTGTTTGTTTGTCCATTAATCTTTGGACTTAAAATAAAAGTAATGTATTTTTCTTTATTCTTGAATTTAATTTTTTTTAAATTTTGACAAAAAACCCAAAATATAAATATTTTTTTCATTAAACTTAAACATAGTGCCAAACTTTTATTTTATGATCATTTTTAAGTTTGGTTTTAAAACACTGGGATTTTTTTTAAAAATTTAAAAGGGTTAAAAAAAAAATAAATCCCCAAAAATTTAAATTGTAAATTTTTATTTTTACATGAAACAAAAATATTGTGAAAAAGTATTATATTTTTCTCTGTCTCTGTGAAATTTTTAACAGTATGAAAGGGTAAGTTTTAAAATCTGTCTGTCCCCAAAGGGACCTTTTTAAGGCTTTATGGTCATTTATTTTTTTAAGTAAACCTTCTATAAAAAAAGTCTTTCAATTTTGAGAAATTATCTTTTTTAAAAAGGGATTATAGTCTAATATTTTCTCAAAAAAAAAAGTATTTTTGTGTTTTTTTATTTTAAACCCTTTAAAACCTGCGTATTTGTTTTAATTTTTATTTGCCCTGCATTGAATCGGGTTATAGTCCTTTTTTAAAGGTTTAAAGGGTTTTTCAATTTTTTAAAAATACAAAAATTGAGCAAATGGTTATATATAGAGTTTGGTCAGACTGCATGGGATGCGGGCCCTGGCCCCCTATACTGGTGACAAAATTGTAAATACTTTTTCAGCCCCGGGCGGGGCCCAAATGTTTGATACTTTTTTTAAAATTTTTTTAATTTTTTATGATTTGGGATTTTTTTTTTTACACGGGTTTTGCTAAAATGCAAAATTTTAAATTAACATTTGAGGATCCCCAAAAAGATATTCCATTTTTAAAAATTGGTGGGAAATAATTTTTATCAGAATTTTTTGGGATATTTTTATTTTTCATTTTCATGTAAAATGTTTTTAAATTTTTATTTTCTTTTATTTTTATACTTTGTGGGATATATTTAACAGTTTTTAAAAAAAGTGACAACCCCCATTTTCTTGTAGTTTTTTTTTGCCACTTTTTATACCTAAAAATTAAAAAAAAATTATTTTTTAACAATTTTAAAACCAAAAAGAGGCCCCCCTTTTGGCAATTTTTGTTTAAGGTCGTTGACTTAAAACCAAAACTTCCCTTCCCCCACTGTGGGTTTCCCAGCGACGAAAGCCTCTTTGGTTTTTCTTGCCCTTTAAAAAGCTATCCAGCTAGTTTTTACGAACTTTCTTTGATTTAAACTCAGGTGCAGTTTGTGCTTAAAAAAAAATGCCCCCGGGAAGGGGCACCCGCGGTTTTTCCCTTTCCCCCATTAAAGGGGGACTCCACGGGGTTTAAAAAACCCTAAAAAAAAACTTTTAAAATTTTTTTTACATAAATTTTAAATTGGGGCACTTTAAACAGAAAAAATGAAAAGATAGTTAAGAAAATAAAACTTTGAAAAAAAATTTGAAAATCGTATTTTTTTTGTTTTTCTTAAGGCCCTTTTGAGTTTTTGAAAAACCCTTTTAAAGGGCTTTTCTTTTTGGTCATATTTTTAAAATTTTGGAAAAATTTTTTCTTTAAAAAACAAAGTGCACGAATGTTTTTGAAATTTTGCCAAAGGGATTTGGTCAAAAACCTACATCAAATATTTACTATATCGGGAAAAAAAATATTTTTCGGTTCCCTTCCTGTCAAAAAACCGCGGGTTGGATTTCCCTTTTAAACCTTTAAAAAAAATCCCTTTTGGGACCTTTTACTGTTTTTTTGGGGGCGATTTTTAAAAAACCCAAAAATTGAAAAAAAAAAAAGGGTTGTAAAACAGGGGGGGTTTTTACGGGGTTTTCTTTTTGGGAAAAAATTTTCGGGTTTTATTTAAAATTTTAGATTTTTTTGATAAGTTATTTGGTTTTTTGACAACCGGGAAATTTTATTAATTAACACATATTTTTTAAAGGGGGGAAAAAAAAATTTGGATTTTTTGAAAAAGGGGTTGGGCTTAATTAACCTTTTGGGAAAAAAATTGAAAATTTTTTTTAGGCAAAATTTTAAACCCCAAATTTTTAAAAAAGGGTTTAAATTAAAATTAATTTTTATTTTTGTTTTAAAAAATTTGAAATAAGGGTTTTCCCCTTTATTTTTAAAAAAAAAGGGGTTGATTTTGGTAAGAGTTTTTTGGAGAAAAGCTCCCCCAAATGGAAAAATTTAAAGGTTTGTTTTAAACAGTTTTTGTCCTTTTAAATTTTTTTTCATTTTAAAAAACCTTTTTGGTTTTATTATCTCAACCCAACCTTTTTTTTAAAAACGACACCTGTTTTCGGGTCCCCCATATTTTCCTTTTTGATGAAAAAAAAACGGGAGTTTAAAATTTCTTGCTTTAAAATCCAAGAAATTAAAGGTCAAAAAAAAGTTTTGGGAAACCCCCGCTTAAAATTTTTAGAACAACTACTTAAAAGGGTTGAAAAGGTTTTGGTTGTAAATAAAATTTTTAAAAAATTTTTAATTTTTTTTTGGGTAAAAACTTTTGGGGTTTTTTTGGAATTTCAACCCCAACCGGGCTACTTTAAAAGGCCCTTGAAAGTCCCCTAAAAGTTTTTTTTTTTTCAAAAAGGGCCTTTTTTTAAAAAAGGAATTTTCCCCAGCCAGGGTGTTTGACCCTTAACCATTTTTTACATTTTGGGGAAATAAACGGGGGTTTTTGGGTTCCCTGTAAGATTTTTTAATTTTCCCAGGGGAAGTTTGGTTCAAATCCTCCGGGCAAGGGGGAAATTTCCCCCTGCAAAAAGATCTCGTTTTACATTTATTTGTCCCTTTTCCCGCAGATTCAAAAAATTCATGACCCGGATTTTTTCCCCCCATTGTTTAGTAGTCTGTCATTTTTGCGGGGGAAAATTTATTAGTATTTACGGGTTTCAGTTCTCCAGGGAAGCGGGGTTTAGGGAGCCGACCGAAAAAATATGACCCAAAATAAAATTAAAAAGGGTTTTTTTAAAAAAAAACATCATTTCTAGAACGGAAAAGACTTTCACCATCCCTTTTTAAGAATTTATGGTTTGTATTTACCAATTTTTTCCTTTAAGGGGCTTTTCCACCCAAATGTTTTTTAAATAAAAATAATTTATAAAAACATTTAATTTTTGGGGGTTTTTACCCCTTCCTTTTTGTGGGGCCCGGCCACTTTATTTAATTTTCGTGGAAAATTGGTCGGTTCCCCTTCAACCCCAGTTTTTGCTTTTTGGAATTTTTCGGGGAGGGCCCAAAAAGAATTATTTTAATATGGGGTGGCAAAAATTTTAATTACCTCAAGGGCCCCAAATGCCAAAACCCGGGTTGAAAAATTTACTCATTTTGGGGTGGCTTTTGTGTTATTCAAAAAAGGAAAAAAACTAATTTAACCCAAAAATTGATTTGAATCAATCAAATTTTAAAAAAAAAACCAGGTTTTATTTTGGGGTTTTGTAATTTTTTAAAACTTTTTACAAAAATGTCATTATTTTTTTTTTAAAATCGATTTCATTTTTCTTTTTTGTTTTATCTTTTCAAAACAAAAAAATCTATATATGCAATTTAATTGCATGTTTAAAAAAAAAACGGGCCCTTAAAGTTTGGGTTTGATAAAAAAATTGAAACCCAAATATTATAGGAGTGAAAATAGCGCCTTGTACATATTTTTGATTTCTTCTTTTAATAATATCTAAAACCCAGTCCTAGTACTTTAAAAACTTGTATTGGTTTAAAGCATTTCAAAATGTGCCGGGAAAGTTTGGGGCCCAAGGGTTCTTATATGGGCAAAAAGGGAGTCCTACTCGAAAAAGTTGGGAAAAAAAATTAAATATTTTTATGGCAAAAAATATTAAAAAAAAAGTATCCTCCCGGGGAAAAATAAGTATATATAATGTTTTATTTTTGGTTTAAATTTGGTTAAAAATTTTGAAAATTTGTAAAAAATTATAAAGAAACTTACTTAAATTATAACAAAACTAAACTAAACGAAAAAAAACCCCGCAAAATTAATTTCTGAGCACTTTAATGCGGGTAAAAATTTTGGGACCCAAAACGACGGGAAAAATTTTTGGAGCCCAAAATTTCCAACCCCGCTTAAAATCCGGTTAATTTTTCAAAACGTTGGGTTTTTTTCCCGTTTAAAAAATTTTAAAATGGGAAAAATTATTTTGATTTTCAAACCAAACTGCCCCATACCAATTTTTTGTCGGGGACTAAACAGGTATTTTTTGGCCAGTTTTGTTACACTTGGTGACCCTAAAAAATAAAAAAATGATTAGAATTAAATGTTTTTATTTTATGTTTTCAGTGGATTACGGGATTTATCCGAGAAAATTATATTTGAAAAATTTTCACAGTAAAAAAATTATAAAAAATATGTTTTCACATTTTTCAATGACGAAATACTTTTTAAGTTTTTTTCCCCATGTGGTAATTTTCGGGAAAATTTTCTTACAATTTTTCAGGCTTTTTTAGAAAAAAGCAAAGCTAAAATTTTGATAAAAAAATTTTAAATGTCAAAAATAATAAAAAACAAAAAAAACTTACTTCTTTTCTTACTTAAATTAAAATTCCCAAATCACCAAATATCGTCTCTATTTTTTTGTTTCTTTTTTACAGTCTGAAAATACATTCCTTCAACATCCCAAAACTGCTTTTGATGGCTTTCGGGATATTTAAGTATATCGAGCAATAACCGCCCTATGCTTTTTGAAAACTTGAAAAGCAATACAGAACACCCCAAGAATAAGTTTAAAAAAACCCTGCTTCGAAAGATTTTAAGTTACAATTTCCTAGCCGCCTTTTTAAAGTTTACAACTTAAATTATTATTTTCGTTTCAATCCTTAAATTCTTTTTTAAACAAGATGGCCCCAGATTGCTAAAATGACCCCTCGAAACACCAACAAATTTCCTAGACAGCATTTTAAAATTTCAGGGGCGGTGAGTCAAAAATGTGACCCCCTGATTGTTAACAAGGATTTTCCATATTAAGCAGTGTGATAGTTTTTTTATCCCAAATTGACCCCTATTAAATTGATAGAAATATCAAAAAAAACTTTCAGACAAATTTCCAGGATACTTGGATAAAAAAGAGCCACTGAGTGTTTAACAAATTTTCATATTTGCTCCTGCGACCCTTTTTTTTCATCAAAAAACCCCTGTTCAACTCATCGGCAACTACTAAAAAGCTCCTGACCAAATTTGACGATAATTGAGTCAAAAATGTGACCTCTAGAGTGTTAACAAGGTTTTTCCATATTTGGCCGCTGGGCCGCCTACCTTACGCCTCCAGGCCGCTAGACCACCAACTTGGGCCAACTTCACACATCTTTAGATTTATTGTTGAGTTTACAATACTTAATTTAAATTGATAAATGAATTCTAATTCGTATCATTTCTTATATTGTAAACAATCAGTAATAGCATGCGGTACATGTCAAGAAATTTTTGAGTTTAAAAAAAAAAAAATAAAAAAAAAAACAAAAGGGGGGAAAAAAACTTTGTTTGGATGAGTATTAATTGTCATGGGGGTATTTATACGTGAAAACTTTTTTGATTTTAGGGAAACTTTTTTTTCCGTATAATTGACTCTACATGTACTTGAAAAATTTTAAGATTGGGAAACAGGGAAAACTCATTTGTATTTTTCTTTTTTCGACATCTTTCTTGTAAAAAATTAACATAAGTAACATATTTTTAAAAGACAACATTTGCAACAATTAATGTTTCAGCTAATTTTGTATGAAGGGTGGGCTTTTAAAAAAAAACAGATGTTTTCCCAACTATTCCCGTCAAGAGAGAGGGTTATGTACGGGATCTAAAAAAAAATTTTGTCTGCTTTTTAAAGTTAACTTTTTGCTACCTTTTTTTAAAAAATTCTGACAGTAACGCGTTTTCTTAGTTTTTTTACATTATTTTCTTAAAAAATTTAAAACACAATTCTTCCTTTGTTTTAAAAGATTTTTAAAAAAAAAATTTGATTTTGAGATAATGGCCTTTTAAAGGTATTTTAAATTTCATACCCAAAATTTAAAACATAAATAAATTTTTAAATGTTTAAGGCACAGGATGCCCAAGAAAAAAAATATTTTTTTTATTTCTCAGAACTTTTATTTTTTTTTTGGGGCATGTTTAAAGTTTTTAAATACTTTTTTGGCCATAACTTTTTAACCATCCTTTTTCTTCTTGTTTTAAAAAGTACATCTAGAATTTATTTTTTTTGTAGGAAGTCAAAATACACTTTATATGACAAATAATTTTATATTCAGCGAACATCCCGAAAAAATTCTTTTAACGTTTTCCATTTTAAACTAAGAAAAAAAATCGTTTTTAAGGGATTGTGTCCTTAAGTAGATAAAAATGCACAGTTGTTTTTAATTTATTAAAAAAAATAATTTTAAAAAAGTTTGTTTTTTTTTTAATTGGCCAAAAAATTTAAATAACTTTATATTTTTATCTTAATGGTGTAAATTGTAGAAAACATTAACGTTTTTCCTGAAGGGTTTTACGAAGGGTTTTGGTGAACATTTCAAAAATTATACAACTTTTGTTTTTTCACCAATCCGCTAACTTTTAAATTTTACTGTA
>NW_026854752.1:0-9645 GCF_026571515.1 Ruditapes philippinarum | reverse complement strand
ATTAACCCATTCTTTGATTCTTAAGTGCAGATTAAAATGTCATTGAGACAAAAAGTGGTTGTTACCAAGTCTTCTGAAAAGTTTATTTTGGAAAGTTAATAAGAATTCTGTGCATGGATGGTTTTGTAGGTTATCTCCTCTTACAAATTTTGAAGAGCATCTTCATGTAATTCTAGTAAATTATTAATACTTTGAAATGTGGCTCAATCATCTAAAATTTTATGAATCTTTTGAACCATCAGGCAAGTTTGATATTATTTCTCAAGCAGTGTACAATTCCAATTGCTTTAAAAAGTCAAACACAGCTGCAAAACCTGTATTGGACCCAGCTTGTTCCTCGTCCATAATGGTCTGATAGCTGGGTACTTGTCCAATAGAATTCTGCATCAATTGTACTCCAATAGAATCCTGTATTGAACTCAACAATGTATAATAACCTCATATTTCTATATTCAAATTATATTGAGGAAACTTGTATGAATAAATGATTATTCTGAGAACAATGGTCATATAGGGATGCTACAGACATTGTTTGGATATTTTTGTCATTACCAGCTTCAGTCTTTGGCATTACATGCAAAAGATCAAACAGAACTATCCAATATAGCATAAATGTATTGGATACTACAGCATACAATATGGGAATTTATTGGAATGTCACATGGTATAATTCAGAACCAGCGATTGAATGTAGATAATAATTATAGAATATATTATAATAATATGTCTGTATGTATATTATAGTGAAGTACTACAAGACCAAGCAGAAGGCTACGTTAGAGGGATACAGTGGATTTTACTCTACTACTATGAAGGTGTACCATCATGGAGTTGGTAAGAAATTATTTGAAACATATTTAGGGATAGGACAATGCATATGGCCATCTTTTCAGATATGAAGATGGTTAACCAAAAACAGAATTATTGTCAAAAAGTCTTTGAATGGTTGACCAAAATTATTGAAAAATTGACAAAAACCAACTGAATGGTTGACTTGAAAGCGTATTTTGCCTCCAGATGAGCCAAACAATTTTGGACAAGAAAATCGAACTTAAGGAAAATGTACTAAGATTTTAAGAAAAGTTATAAAGATATAAGTAATAATTTACATGCTATTTGTAAATGACTGGTCTTGCAGTATTTATCACTATTTTTCGACTGCCTTATTGCCAAAGGTAACAGAGGCAATAGATGGTTCAGGTAATCCTTGGCCAAGGAGTAACTTTTTGGAAACTGTTACAGGACACCAAAAAAAATCTAAAGTTTTTATGCCCCCACAATGTGGGAGCATATAGCGTTGCACTTGTCCGTCCGTCAGTCCGTCCGTCCGTACGTCCCGAAATCTTGTGAACGCAACTCCTCTTAAACCGGATGGCAGATTTTGCTTAAACTTACAGGGATAAACAACCTTAATGTGTAGATGGTAGTAAAGGAAGGAATTTTCGCTGTGATCAAATTTAACAGAATTATGGCCCTTTGTTGATTTTTTCACTAGATACTATGTAGAAATTTTGTGAACGCAACTCCTCTTAAACCGCATGGCAGATTTCGCTTAAACTTACAGGGATGAACAACCTTAATGTGTAGATGGTAGTAAAGGAAGGAATTTTTGCTGCGACCAAATTTAACAGAATTATGGCCCTTAGTTGATTTTTTCACTATATACTATGTAGAAATTTTGTGAACGCAACTTCTCTTAAACCGCATGGCAGATTTTGCTTAAACTTACAGGGATGAACAACCTTAATGTGTAGATGGTAGTAAAGGAAGGAATTTTTGCTGCGACCAAATTTAACAGAATTATGGCCCTTTGTTGATTTTTTCACTATATACTATGTAGAAATTTTGTGAACGCAACTCCTCTTAAACCGCATGGCAGATTTTGCTTAAACTTCCAGGGATGAACAACTTTAAGGTGAAGATGGTAGTAAAGGAAGGAATTTTCGCTGCGACCAAATTTTACAGAATTATGGCCCTTTGTTGATTTTTAGTTTTCAACTTGTGGCACATGTAGTCCAAAAAATATTTGACCTAGAGTCATAAGATTGACAGAACAGTGGCGTGTGGGGGCATCCGTGTCCTATGGACACATTTCTAGTTTAGAAATAAAAACAAAAGTATGTATGAGGCATAATATGCATTTAGAGTGTGGAAATTGTTTACCAGAAGTATTTAGATGGTGTACCGCCTCCGTGGTCGAGGGGTTAGAGTCGATGACTTCTAATCCAGGTACCTCTCTGGCGTGGGTTCGATCCCCGGGAGATGCTTTGGTAGTTTAGCGCGGAGGAAGGTTGTCTAGTACTGGTGTAACTCTCCAGGAACAATGGTTAGGAAACTACCCGCCTATATGACTGAAATACTGTTGAAAAAGGCGTAAAATGAGACAAACAAACAAACATTTAGATGGTAAATTTAGTATAGTAAAAGTTGTAGAATGGTTGACAAAAATGTAAGTTTTAATTAACAGGATGTACAATACAGTATGACCTTGACATGTTTTTGTGACCTTTTTATCTCAGTTTGACCTTGACATTTCAGGTATTATCAACACCATTATGCACCATACATGAGTGATGTGAAGGATTTCAAAAATATGAACTTAAGGTTTGACCTTGGCACTCCATTTAAACCGTTTGAACAACTGATGGCAGTTTTACCTGCTGCCAGTAAAGATTTATTACCTCTTCCATATCAAGTAAGTGGCTTTGTTGCTATAATAACCCATTTTTATAAGCTTGACTATTTAAAAGAATAGGGAGAGCTATTGTCGGTCATGTCGGTGTTATCCTCAGCATAGCCATCACACTTTGACAAAGTTTTTGCGTGCAAGTTGGTGTTGCCAAAACTACAGAAGTGAATGGGTTGAAACCTTACCTTCAGCAGTCAAAGACCCATTTCTCTAAACAGATTCTGACAGAATAATGGTTCTTATTGAAATTTCTACATTATCCAGACTCTTGTTTACTATTAGTCGACAAGATGCCCTATTTACAGCTCTTGTTATATATCTTTTAGACTTTAAGATACACATAAATATTCAACAATAACATATTTGGCATAATGCCAGTATCATCATTCGAATATTTGGGCCTTTGATACATGCATTAAATAAAAAAATATATACATGTATATATAGGGAAATAATGAAAAATTATTATTTAAAAATGTCTGATTAAATCTGTTTCAAACCCAGTTATGAATGGATGAAGATTTAGAGCATCTATTTTCAAGAATGTTATTTTGAGATTTTTGTAAAACCCAAGTTAGTCAAAATCTTCTTTCCTGTTCTTGCGCCATGACCTAAATTGTGTAAGTTTGCTGTAAACCCAAACAAAACAGTTTTACTATTAACAAGAGGCTTTTGACTTGTTAATGCTATCTTTAATATGTTATATTTATGATATATATTTTAGAAACTGATGATCAATGACACATCACCTGTGATAGATTTTTACCCGCTACAGTTCGATACAGATCTGAACGGGAAACAACAAGACTGGGAAGCTGTCGTTCTCATTCCTTTTATAGATGAGGTAAAAATCTTATTATCGCGACCTCCGTGACAGAGTTCCGGTATACTAAAAAGTTACATAAAAAACACTTCCCCCATCACTGCTGTTGGTTCCAGTGCTGCACACTTTTTATTGTTTCATGTGAAGAAGCCATTCAGCTAGTTTACAGAATCATCTGAATGTTGTTAGTTTTACAATAAATGCTGTGCAATGCTATACCTAACATAATAGAAAGGGGGTGGGGAAAATGTCCTGAAAACAATGAAGAATCAAAGTTATTGAACACAAACGGGGCAACACTGCTGCATAGGTTCTAAGAATTGATGATTTTAAGTTTACTTTTATTAATTTTAATTGTTTTTCTTAAAACAAACAAATGTCTGGTGAGGGTGAATTTTTTTAGCTCACCTGTTACAAAGTGACAGGGTGAGCTTTTGTGATCGTTTTTCGTCCGGCATCCGTCTGTCCTCCGTCCATCCTTGAACTTTTACTTTAAATGACATCTCCTCATAAACCACTTAGCCAATTTCATCCAAACTTCACTGGAAAGTTCCTTTGGTGATCACCTTTAAAAATTGCTGGCAACCGAAAGAAAAAACTTTAAATATCTTCTTTAAAAAAACCCAAAGAGCTAGAGCTTAGATATTTGGCGTGAAACATCTTCCAGTGAGTGTCTACCAAGTTTGTTCAAATAAAAGCCCTGGGGTCAAAACTGGCCCTACCCCGGGGGTCATTGATTTTCCTTATTTGTGTATAGCAAAAACTTAAAAAATCTTCTTTGAAAAAAACCCAAAAAGCTACAGTTTAGATATTAAGCATGAAACATCTTCTAGTGAGTGTTTACAAAGTTTGCTAAAATAAAGCCCTGGGGTCAAAATTGGCCCAGTCCCGAGGGTCATTGATTTTCCTTAGGCAATAGAAAATAAATAACAAGATTCTCAATCAAATTTTGGGGGAAAAAGGGGCGGATGGGTGGATTTTAATTTTTATTTTCCATTTTCGCTATGAAATTACACACAAGGAGGTCAATATTTGGGAATTTGTTCTATATATTTTGTGTATGTAAGATTCAGATTGAGAATTAAGAAGCAACATGATAATATATCTTGATTGTAATGATCTAGCTGTTTTATTGAACCTTTCATATTTTGACATGTTTGGACAAAATAAAAAAACAACAATATATAGATCTACATATATTGTTACAAAATAAGACTTCTTAATTTTATAAAAGAGTTGAATAAAGATGTACTATGCCTATGCCGATCAATAGTGCTTTGAATAAAGATGTACTATGCCTATGCCGATTAATAGTGCTTTAACATGAGTAAATTAATTAATCAACCAATGAAGCTAACAAAAAACATTGCAAAAAGACAACCCTATTTATATATCACATTGCAAAATTAACATCTAAGCTATTGAAAATTTGGCAAAGAAAGTACAGAGATTTACCTAATATATTATAAAGCTATCTTATTTTCACTTTCATACCATGACTAGATATTATAAAGATTACATACAAAATCAAGCAGCACGCTGACCATGAATATTCTATGCGCAATTCATTTTTAAGGCCACAAGGACCAGCACCCTTTTGTTTATTTTTGGTTCAGAAGATTATTTCAGGCCATGACATTACACGTATTATATGATAACAACCTGGGTGAAATGTCAAAATGACGGCTTTTCTTAGTGTGGCTTTTCAATGAAGAAACAAAACAAAATGTGGCCGGTAGAAATAATCAGGGTCCTCACTAGGAATTTCAAAATCCTGACACTCCCAATTCTGCTGTTTTTTCTTGATTAATTCCATCATGGAGCTTGTCTAATATATCTGTGATTCCACACACCCCCCCCTTAAGAAGATATCCATTGTACAACACACACTGGCAAATGTCTCATTCTAAACTAATGTAAACAAAACAGTAGGTAAATTTAATTAATAAACTTTATTTAAAGTGTTATTGGACAATTTTTATCAATACAAGGCTTACTTTTGTGACTTCTTTTTTTATTATAAAAATCGGCATCGCGAAAATATGTGACAAACGAAAAAATGTCTGTTTCCTGCATAAACATTCACAATTAGTATTTTTAGATAATTATTCAGCTGCTATTCTAAAAGGCATTGTAAAACAAAATTACCAAATTTGTAGTTTACGGCAGAATTTACCGATGAACTGCTGTTTATTTGAATATTTGACTTGTCCAAAATTGTTTTTTTGTGTTTCAAACTTCAATATTGTTAAAGTTCTTTAACACATTTCATTTTAACTATCAAAACAGGTTATTTTTAGCTCTTAGAAATTTTATTTGGACCCGAGGATTATTCAGTAAGAAATTTCATCTCGGCCCGCATGATCCGATCTTTATTCAGCCAGGACCGAGACTGACGGACTTTCGGCCGCACAGATGATGATACACTTATATACTTTAAGTACCTGGCTCCCGTACACAGTAATCAAGCTAAAAACTCAATTCTTATTCTTTCTTTCTTTCTCTTTCTTTCTTTCTCTTTCTTTCTTTTTTTTTTTTTTTATACGCCCGTTTGAAAAATGGGACGTATTATGGGAACGCCCCTGGCGGGCGGGCGGCGTCCAATTTTGTCCGGAGCATATCTCCTACATGTATGGAGGGATTTTAATGAAACTTCATATAAATGTTCACCACTATGGAGGAGCAGTGTCGCGCACATGAACCAGGTCTCTAGGTCAAAGGTCAAGGTCACACACTTAGAGCTCATTGAAAAATGCTTGTCCGGAGCAAAACTTCCACATGTATAGAGGGATTTCAATATTACTTGGCACAAATGTTCACCCATTGTGAGGCGGAGTGTCGCGTGCAAGATTCAGGTCCCTTGCGGCCAAGGTCAAGGTCACACATAGAGGTCAAAGTTCAGATAAAAATATGAAGATGTGTATATGGACCATTTAGTCATCATTTATTGAGGGATTGTAACACAAATGGTCATTATTCAAGACTATGGCTGTGATACATATAATTTAGGTCAATATATACAAGGTCAAGGTCACTAAGATGATGAAATATCCAGATTTTGTAAATAGAATTTAATCAAAGGGAGACAACAAAGTTATTACTTTGTTCATAAATGACTAACACACAATTACTCCCCTTGATCTATTTTCACTTTCAATTCTAAAAATAGAATTTAATCAAAGGGCATGAAATAATCCTCTTTCTTGGACTTGAGTATGTTGTAAAGAATGTAACATTTATTTACACATGTTTTCATTCATTGGTCAAGATTCTTAACTGTGATAACTATGGTGTTCTGTAGACTTGGTATTTGTTCATAAAGATCATACAGTAATTACCTTATCAAATGTAAATACTTTCTCATAGAAATTTAATTATATTTTAATTTTCAAGTAAATATCAGTTCAGCTCATTCAAAGATTAAGAATTGTAATGAAATGTATTTCCCTAGAATAAAATCTTAAATCAGAATTTTTTAGTTATTAAATTACATGTACTTTTTATACGCCCGTTTAAAAAAAGATTAAAAATATGAAGATGTGTATAGGGACGATTTAATCATCATTTATTGAGGGATTGTAACACAAATGGACATTATAATGACTACGGCTGTGACACATGTACTTTAGGTCAATATATGCAAGGTCAAGGTCACAAAAGATGGTGAAATATCCAGATTTTGTCTGGAGCATATCTCCTACATGTATGGAAGAATTTTTATAATACTTTATGGAAATGTTCACCACCATGATATGTATTGCTCCATGCATGATCCAGGTCTCCAGGTCAAAGGTCAAGGTCACACTTAGAGCTCATTGAAAAAACGCTTGTCCGGAGCAAAACTTCTACATTCATAGGGGGTTTTCAATATAACTTGGCACAAATGTTCACCATTGTGAGGCTTAGTGTCGCATGCAAAATTCAGATCCCTGCGACCAAAGTCAAGGTTACACATAGAGGTCAAAGTTCAGATAAAAATTTGAAGATGGTTATAGGGACCATTTAGTCATCATTTATTGATGGATTGTAGCACAAATGGTAACTATCATGACTACAGGTGTTACACATTTAATTTAGGTTAATATTTGCAAGGTCAAGGTCACCGGAGATGATTAAATATCCAGATGTTGTCCGGAGCATATTTTCTACATGCATGGAGGAATTTTAATGTTACTTTTATAGAATTGTTCACCACCATGAGACGTAGTGCCCTGCACATAAACCAAGTCTCTAGGTCAAAGGTGAAGGTCACAGTTAGGCTCATAGAAAAACACTTGTCTGGAGCAAAACTTCTACATGCATAGAGGGATTTCAATATAATTTGGCACAAATGTTTCATCATTGTGAGGCTGAGTGCCGTGCATAAAATTCAGGTCCCTGCGACCAAGGTCAAGGTCACACACATTCTGTGCATATCTTCCCTATTTGATTTGTTTTAAGGTTCATTTAACAACACAGTGCCAAGAATAAAAACCTGCTTGCTAGATAACACTTATCCATAATGCCGCCATCTCCATCTAAAGCTTTTTCGTAAACGGGCGTATTTTGTGACTATGGCACCCTTGTTTTTTTTTTAATAAAAATCGTTCAGGCGGAGCAATTTTTGCCGGGCGGGCGGGGATGAGAATCTTGGAATTTATTTTAATATGTATATAGCAAAAACTTTAAAAAAACTCTTCTTTGAAAAAACCCAAATACCTAGAGTTTAGATATTAAGCATGAAACATCTTCTAGTAAGTGTCTACAAAGTTTGTTCAAATAAAAGCCCTGGGGTCAAAGCTGGCCTCCCTCTAGGGGTGTCATTGTTTTTAACTATATGTGTATAGTAATTTTTGTTTTAAAATATCTCGCAATAATAATGGACACTTTTAGATTTTATGCAAGACAAATCAATATATTTTCATTTACTATTTTTTTAGAATCGACTACTCACAGCAATTCGATCTGTAGAGCATCTTCTTACGGATGAGGAGAAGGCACGTAATGGTCATGGTCCGCACCTGTGTTACGAATATACACCGGAAGCTGGCGAGCCATATCCCTCTCCTTTACCAGATTTCCCGGACATTGCTATCAGTCATTCCAAGTAAGTTTTACAAAATAAAAAAAATTAATACCAGTTATGAAAGAAATATAAGGCATTTTATTAAAAGAAATATTCTGTTGTTTTATTCCATGTAAAAATTTTATTTTAAAGAAAGCTGCATTCTGATGAGAGAAGCATTGATTATCAACGACCAAACTTTAATTATTGTATTGAAATTATTGAGTAACAAAAAATTTGTCATGTCAAATTTAGCAACTTAAAAAAAAGAGACAATGAAGTTTATGTTATACAAATGTAATGTTGCATATTTGTTTAAACAAGAATATTGGGATACATAACAACTTATTTCTTGTGTGCAGCAAATTAAAATGAAGTCTGGCTAAGAAAAAAAAATTATGTTTATGTGAAGTTGAAGACAATGGTGTCATTTACATGTGATTTGAAAAGTTACAGAGAACAATTTTAATTTTATCTTCCAACTTTTGCTAATGTCTAAAACCTACCATCGGTTTTTAGCTCACCAGCAGACATTTTCACAAAAAATCTTACGATTTATCTTAAGTTTTTCACTTACGATAATCGTAAGTGAAATCTTAAGTCTGTTTCACAAAACCAATCGTAAGTGAAAAAAAATATCTTACGATATTTTTTTTCAAAATACACTTACGATAAATCTTAAGATAAAAAGCTTCCGTAGCAACGTACTTTCGGTTTCGGTGCGCTTGCGCAATACTAGTTTCCGGTTTCATAATCGTCTGCTTGAAAAGAAAATGGCCGCTTCAAAGAGAAAGCCAAACTGGGCCAGTGATGAACTAGACGCCCTGGCACAGGCGGTGTCAGAAAATCTTTTGACAATCAAAGGGAAATTTTCCCCTGGGTTATCAAATGCCCAGAAAATGAAATGCTGGGAAAGCATTACAGAGCGGTAATTTGACATGTATTTATATGACCTAATTTTCTCTCTTGTTGATATTCTATATATAGATGCCTATTTTTAACCCTTTTTAACGCAGGTGCGCATGACCTCGTTAATCATTGTTTACATTCTATATACATGTATAGACAACCGATAAATTCTTATGTATG